>NW_020456054.1:1351413-1371758 GCF_003342845.1 Nothoprocta perdicaria | reverse complement strand
AAAAAAAAAAAAAAAAAAAAAAAAAAAATCCCACAACAGACTAAGGAGATAATTATTATTGGTAGACAACCAGTATGATACTTAAGTTTAAGCAACAGCCATTGCTCACATGTGTAAGTGCACAAAGCACTTTTCCTAGCATAACCACAACCGTGATGAAAGAACAGGTTTCCTCATCTCCATCACGTACAAAATTGTATCATCCTTCTCAAAACTGTCTGCAAGAGTCAAAACATGTTGTGCAGCCATCCTTTTGGTCACACTGAAAATATCTCTGTCACTTTAGTGCTTGAGGAAAACATTCTGCGAGACAAAACGCATACAGATGACAGATGAGGTCATTTGGTTCCTTTTGGACAGCAGGTTAGCTAAAATTGAAGAGGTCTTTCACATAATGTGCATTAGAGAATGAGAAATGTGTTTTAAGCATCATTCCAGATCTGTGATTTAAAGACACCAGCCCAGCACGTAGGCTCTCATAGATAAATCTGACAGGCACAAGTCAGAAATGATTAGAGAGAAACAGGGTAACTTAGGTCGCTGATATTAGGGGGCAGGTGAAGGAGAAGGTAAGAAAAGAGCTACTTTTTTAAAAGATTTGAGTCAGGAGTTGCTGCTACTTAGAAGTAAAGTTATCATAATCACAATTTCTTGCACTTTGTTGAGGAATATGACAGTCTCCCCAGAGCCTGAAAACGTATATTTATGATCTCTAAAAGAATGTCGCTCAATTTGACAGGACACAGTACTGACAAGGAAGGTAGACATGTCTYCCCTTCAAAATTATGCATGTCTAGATTAAAAGGTAAAGTTATTTCATATAAATTCATGTGTTCTTGCTTTACATACAGGAAAAGAGTATGAATGGGATTGCACATTCTTCCTTCAAGCTCTTGTGTTTCTTATGGATTTCTTCTAAGAGACTAAGAGAYTGCAAGAGGGGCCTTGCCACCCATAAGTATCACTTCATTCAAAGGCTGAATAACGTTTTTCTGAAATGCATGCTCTCTTCAGAGGACACTCAGAGCCCACMGAATATGTTCTCATAAAAGTGTAAAAATAAAATTGTAAGAAGAAATTTTTACAGAATAAGGAGAAAAAAATCTCCTGTATGATAATTAGGCCAAAGTACTATGAAGTCAATACTTACTTTTATGTATTTATGCGTAATAAACAGACATCTCCAGATACCACCTGAAGAAATTTGTTCTATCCAGATAGTTAATATTTCTATAAATAYTTCTTTGGTTTCAGTTTATCATTTTCCCTATCTTTTAGTGGACTAAGTGGCATAACCTAGATACAATCTCTATTGTCTAGACTTTTGCAAAGGAAGCTTTTGGTTTCTTGGAAAAGATTATCGTGGACCTGACTGAATTATCTAGGTATTTTTATTCTGTTTTACAGATATTGGCTTCTTTTCAGGTTACAGTAAAATCAATAACATTTAGTAGTACCTCAAATTATACAACTTCTATATGTCAGTAGATAAGTCAGTAAATATTCGAGAGGCAACCACAGTAAAACAAAGCTATGTACACTATACACACAAGCACTGGGAGCCTTTTAAGTATAAGCTTGCTATATATTAAGTTGTTGCAGTTCTATATGAAAAGAAYGGCAGTATATCACTCCTGATGAGTCTGGCATACTGACCTCTCAGCTATTGCACATGATGCCAGTAGATAACAGGTGAAARTACAATCCTTTCTGCATATAGAGTGAAAATGGTGAAACATCTTGCTTGCTCTGKATCTATAATTTCTCTACAGCTCATTTTTGTATTTATGGCAAAAGAAGACAGGAAAGTTATAGATGTTTTATGCTTCTTTAAGGATATAAAAAATAAATTGACTTAGCCATATATTACTGGTGCATTTTCCTTGACTGACACAATGAAAATGAATGTCACTATCAAGTTTACATGGCCTTAAGAATTTCTAAATGACAAAGYCAAAATGAGCAGCACTGAGAGACTGACAAGAGACTGAGAGGCTTAGAAAATGTCTGTATCAATCAAGMATTTTCACATTAAAAGAAGTGCTACATTCTTCTCACTGTAAGTACTAAAGGGAGTTCAGCGGTACTGAACAATACTCTTCCACACTCTGAGCTAGTTTTAAATATATACTATCTTATTTTAAAATATGTTAAATCAGGAGAGGCTTTAGGTTTTTTGTTCTTTTTTTTTTTTTTTTTTTTTTTTTTTTAAGTAGAAAGTATAACTGAAGAGATGACGCAAGTGGTCCTGAGAGCACTGACAGTGCCAGGCGTGGGGGTGGCTGGAGTGAAAGATTCAGAAATTCTGAAGAGAAAAAATATGCTAGAAAACTAGCGTGCCTTTAACCCTAGTGCCACTTTATATTTTCAAGTTACATAAACCCTTGAAAAACAGACTCTAAAATGGAAGTTGTCTCATTTTTAATAGCTAGCAGCACCACAGCAACAGATCTGAGCAAGGAGACAACTCCACATTTTATCCAGTGTTTTTCCACAGAGATGTTTCAGGTAAGAAAGAAGGYTAAGCTCCTCAAAGAACAAACTGAATGTCAAATACCCTCCCACATGGATTTAGGAAAATCTCTTTGAGATAAAAACATGATTAACGGTAACTGACTTCCTTCAGTTTTGTTGTCTCCCATTAATACCTCCCACTCTCCAATTTCCCTTCTCTGTTACAGAATTATAATACACACAAACGTGCAGTGCTGATCCAGTGCAAGCTCCACATCCTTCTCTGCTATGCTAATGCTTATATATTTCATGTCCTGTTTGTATTAATTCATTATATTTCTCTGCTTTAAATGTAGAGCTTTGCTCCTTCTCTCTTCCTGTATTCTCTCTCGCATGCCTCAAGATCATTTTGATTYTTGTCCCTGTCTCACATGCCACTTGCCAACTTTCCTGTCTTGGAAATGTCAGTGAAATTCATAGTGTACTTTCTCTTCCATCCAGGTGGCTAATGAAAATATCAAATAGATGCAGCTCAGGATGTATCCTCCTGGGACACATCTTGAAACACCGTTTTGACAGGGAGCTTGTGAGAGCAGCTTTTCGACAGTCTGCGTGTCCACCTGCCTGTGCTTCCATCAAGACCGTATGTCAAGTGGGACAGTGGCAGAAATTTTATTACACAAGCCAAGTTCTACTGCCCCCTCATCCCTTATAGCAATGCCTGTCACATATGGAAATACATTTGTTTTGACATTCCTTTTTCTTGATTGCTTCTTCTACTTCATCCTGTAAGCACTTATAAAGAGGTGGTGTAATATTTTCTTCTGGAAGTAGAAGTTACTTCTGTCTGTTGAGGGAAGAGTAGTTTGTCTTGATTTTTATCAGTCATCCCTTTGTCATGGACGAAAAGGACAGCAGATGTGGAGATATGATCAGATAAACCTTATTAGATCTGCTAAAATCTAGTCACAATCACTATCAGCATTGCATGCCGAAAAGATCTATTTCAGCTCAGTTGACCTTTACTTTGAATTAATACTTCTCTCTTTTACATATAAATCAATACATGCTGACATGGTTTACTAATGAAATACAGAGGTAGCATATGATTAAAAGCATAATCAAACATTGTCAATATTTTTAGAGTTTGAGTATGACTCACCTCATAAATTTAAATTTCTGAATGCAGTCAGTTCAGTTAAGCTTTCATCAAGAAAAAACGTCTCAATTGTAGAAGGAAATATATACTGAAGACAAAAATGAGAACGAGGGTAAGAGAGGGAATTATAATGCTTTCAGAATATTATCCCCTTTCTGTCTGTTTCAACTCTGAGATTTAAACAGCCCAAGTGAAATTTAAATCTTCTCTAGGGGATTTTGCTATCTTTTTTGTTTCATGCAGAATTAATTGTTGAGTATGTTTTTCACTTTTCTTGAAAGTGGACTAGAAAGACTGCAGGGCCACAAATAGAACAAACTCAAAGGAAGYAAACTACAAACATCCTTGCAAGACAGAGGAAAGTCCATGAGAATGAGTATGTTCAACTCTAGCTATATTTGTTCAGCTCAAGATGAAATCACRTGCAACGGAAAAGTCTATATCAAAACCCATCCACTCAGACCAAAAGCAACCATACCTGAACAAAAAAGCATAATACATACAGAAAATTAATAAATACTTGAAGCAGGTTTCAACTAAGTAGTAAAAGAGCACATAAGGCAAAGTTCCTTCGGCACATCTTTTTCCTATGAAACATCCAACAAAACTGCAATCATGTCAACTCTGAACTTTGCATTCAGACATTCTGTATAGACATGGCTGAGGTTGTTTATTGTCTGACTAACAGAAACAGAGGAGAAATTATGTCATTTCTCCTTCAATTCTTTCTCAAAAGCGGAGAATAATGAGCAGGTGCTGAAAAGTGCACARCCTTCACCATTACCCAAGTCTGAGCATAAGCAACAGCGCTTTGCATTTCCCCAGCTTCTCTGTCCCCTGGATATATCMTTGCCTTATCTGGAAGTGGGCTGTGTAGAGAGAGAAAGCATCCAAAATTTTGGTAGAAATGGTTCTCCAGAAAAACTGGAAATTCAGCCTTCACAACTTTATACCTCCTTTGAGATTTAATAAGAAAAGTTTTYATCCATTTCCAGGACAGCAGACTTTATGTGACAATTCACTTTTCTTTCAAGTAATGCAGTTTGCTCTCTGCTTACTGCAAAGATCTTATGAGCAGATGCTTCTCACTGCAACATAAATCTTCTTTTAGCTTGATATCTCAGAAAAAAAAGTAATAATATTATAGAACTGCTTTAAAACTGTGGTCGAGGTACTGGTTACACTTATGTTTTGCAAGTATGTATGCAAAATACAGGTTGCACTTGGCTATCAGGCAGTTCCTTCAGAAAAATTGTTCTTCAGGGCTTCGATATAGTYAGCTAATTTGTAATTGGAAAATGTTTTGCCAGTTATCCCAGAAGAGTCTATTAATAGCACAGTTATTGAGCCTGTGTGATTTCATGGGGCACCATGTTCTCTTGGTAGAAAACAGTGGCGAGCATGACCACCTTGAAAGAAACCAAGTGTTATTCAATAATGCTCTGAACTGAGAAACTTGCTCAATGTAAGTTCAGTTTATGTAAAATAAGCCAAACACTAGTGCCTTATACCCAGTCTCTTTCAAGTTACTCTTCTCTCCAAAGGAGCACACCACTCTCTGGCGCAGAAAGCATTTGCTGTAGGTATTTACACCTTATCATTACACGTAGGAGCTTACCTGTGAAGGAAGATCATGTGGCAACAGTGTAATATGGGAAGAGAGACATCCAGCTCTTCAGATTACTCACTATGGCATAAAAAATTGCTTTTCTTCCTTCGCTTACATAGACAGGCTTGAGGTTATTCATTTTGTCCTGTAACAGAGGTCTGACAATATTAGGTGAGACCTGATCCAATCTAATGCCCATTCTCCAGCAACAAAGGAATGTGGAATAATTTCCACTATAACATGAAGTTGCCTCCTTAACCTCCATACTAGAGATATCACCCTGATGTGCAATCTGTAGCTATTACTGTAACTTTTACTCAATATTCCAGTCCTTTTTGAACCTTTATGGCACCTTTTCTTTTCATTGGCTATTCTCATGATCAGCTGTGATACATATAAATAGATGGAGATATTTGTACCGAATATATGCAAGATGGGTGAGAAGAATTTATCATCAACTAGGTAAAGGTTACCTTGCTCAACGCAGAAACAAGTGGCAGTTTGATTCACCCTAAAGCACRTTAGATATATTCTGCTCAAAATGGGGCACAAGAAAATGCAGTTAACTTTTAAGCCCATTCCAGCTCATCCCAGTTGCTGGACTGACCCAGAACTTGCCCACAGGAAAGRTTTCTTCAGCAGTGCAACCTTCAAGTCAAGGTTTAACTAGACAGCTTCCATAGTAAAATACTGAAAGTGCCATAGACCTGTCCCATATGGAGAATGTCTCAGGTCTTCATTGTGGCTTCTGTGATCTTTGCTTCTTAGAAATATTACCTTACTTAAAAGAGGACTTTAGAAAAACGTGGATCCATGACACTAGAGAATATCTTATCTATGATCTACATGTAAATTTTGTTCAACAGAGCAAAGTGAATACACATATGCATTTTCACTCACAACTAGAGCAGTGTATTCACATAGAAGATGTAAAATGCAGCATTGCTATCTATTACAAAGATGTTAATGTTGCAGTCTCAAATAGGGGACTGAAAAGGTCACAAGGATCACATAAGCTGTCAATATATATGCAGCAGTAGAGGCTGTGAAAAAAAAAGGTTGCAAACAAAATTAAGTGTAAAGCAATTTTCAACTGACAAAAGAATCAAGAGACAAAAGATAAATAAATGTTTAATGTTCTTGTCGCCATTAGCTCAGAGTCTCTGATAGCAGTGGAGTGTTGCCTTCCCACTGAGCTTATCCTTTACAGGTCGTTTTTTTTATGTTGCATTAGTTCACATCCTGTTCTCCCAAAGAAGATTTTGCTTTAGGCATTCAGCTTCAGTCACARTCTTCAGACCTCTTTTGCCCAGGGGCCAGTTCTATTAAAAATGTTTTCATCATTTTACCCAGTGTTAACCTATTTCCAAAGAACTGCACCCAGAACTCCAGGTCCAGCCTTACCAGAGCTGAGTAGAGGGACAGGATCCCCTTCCTCGACCTGCTGGCAACATCCTCCTGATGGAGGCCAGGATCCCATTCGCCTTGGCCGTGAGGGCACACTGCTGACTAACTTGTTGTCAACCAGGACTCCCAGRTCCCTCTCAATGGAGCCTCTGTTCTGTACTGATGCCTGGGGTTATTCTTGTCCAGGGGAAGGACCCTGCACTTGTCCTTGTTGAATCTCATGATGTTTCTCTCTTCCTAACTCTCCAGCCTGTCCAGGTCCATCTGGATGGCAGCACAGCCCTCTGGAGTGTTGGCCACTCCACCCAGCTTCGTATCATCTGCAAACTTGTTCAGGGTGCACTCAGTGCCCTCATTCAAGTCATTGATGRACAAGTTGAACAGCACTAGGCCCAGTACTGACCCCTGGGTAACACCACTGGCCACAGGCCTCCAACTGGACTTGGCCCCATTTAGCACCACTCTCTGAGTTCTGCCATCCAGTCAGTTCTTGATCCACCTCACTGTCCACTCTTCTAACCCGCACTTCCTGAGCTTCTCCATGAGGATGTTATGGGAGATGATGTTAAAAGCCTTGCTGAAGTCAAGGCAAATTACATCCATGGTTCTCCCCACATCCAACCAGCCAGTCATCACAGGGGTCTATCAGGTTTGTCAAGCATGACTTCCCTTTGGTGAATCCATGCTGACTACTCCTGATCACCTTCTTTTCCTTCACATGCCTAGAGATGCTCTCTAGGATGAGCTGCTTCATCACCTTGCCGGGAATAGAGGTGAGGCTGACCGGCCTGTAGTTGTCCAGCTCCTCCCTCTTGTCCTTTTTGAAAACTCTAGTGACGTGGGTTTCTTCCAGCACTCTGGGACCTCCCCTGTTCTCCATGATCTCTCAAAGATGATGGAGAGTGGCTGAGCAACAACCCCCGTCAGTTCCCTCAGCACTCTTGGGTGCATTCCCTCCAAGCCCATAGATTTATGAGTGTCGAGTTTGCCTGAATAATCTCTAACCCAATCCTCCTCGACCAGGGGAAAATCTTCCTCTCTGTCAATTTTCTCCCTTGAGTCTGGACTCTGGAATTCATGGGGATTAGGCCTAGCAGTAAAGACAGAAGCAAAGAAGGCATTTAGTACCTCTGCCTTTTCTGCATCCTCCATCACCAAGGGTTTTGAGGTGCTAGTGTGTCCAATTCTTCCCTTTCTGGACTGTGTGCATGCTTTTCTATGCCCTAGGACACATTCTCCCAAGATTAATACAACTTTTTGTAATTTATGAAACATGAGTCTAAGCTTCATATATTTCCCTATATGCATTTGCTTTTATAGTATTTGCCAGTTAGTTCATCTCTGAATGTGATTAATACGTAAGTCTGTGCTCTGTGCAGTTCAGTTTGTTTATCTGTCAAGAAGAGAGTGAAAGATGAGACGTGCACTGAAAGTTATAGTCTCACTGTGTGCAGCAGTCCTGTCTTATAACTGTAGTCCTTAAATTAAGTGTACCAGGGAGATAGATACAACACTAAAAAAAAAAAAAAAAAAAAAAGGAAAAACCTTTGTAATAAGCATGTCACAGATCAAAAGAAAAACTTCCAACAACATTTCAATTGCTGTAAGTAATAATTTTAACTCTCTTCAAAAAGTTTGGGAACTATTAGCTAATTCAGTGAGTTTGATTTTTCCTATAGCTCTGTTCATCAGAGAACTGGCAATTTCTCTCCAGGGCTTTAGTGCTGTTTCTAGTATATGACTAATAATGAGAAATATATTAGGATTTTGCCAGGCTAAGTATTACAAAGTCCTGCCTGGCTAAAAAGTTTCAGGACATGATCCTTACACTGTTTTATTACTGAAGAATTACATCTTTCCAGAAAGCCAAGGCCATCATCTTGTAATTGTGAATAATCATTAATCACCTGTAAGAAGTATGACATTAGAAGCCAAAACTACACAGTTGTAAAACGAGTTGATTAAATTCTTATTGAATTTTTCCAGCTTTTTACATTTATCATAATATTTGCTTCAACAGGAAGAAACTTAGGCCAGATCAAGTGGATTAAAAATTACAGGTCCCATTTGAAGTTTCCTAATATAATTTTTTTGTAGATTATTTATCTTTGTAGAAATAATTCTGTGTAAAAGAGGGATTGAACTACAAATATTTTGACATAGATTAAATTTTTAATAGCTGTGTGAGGATARGAGCTTGAGAGGGCTTAAGATACCTGAAGTAGAATTTAAGCTGAATTCAGGAGCCAAAAGCTAAAATAACAACACAAGTTTATCCCTTTTGCACTCCTGCAAAATTGCCTGTTTGCAGTGGTATCTGGATATTTCTGTACATACCTCGCACTGCATACTTCACCTTTTACAACATCAATGCCAAYGTCAGTGTAAAGATGGTTTTTAGCTAATATAGCCTTCACTTGGTTAGCACAGCATTATTGTTTTTTTTTGCTTGCAACAGATTATTGAACTTACTTAATCTTTTTGCATCAATGAACATGGCATAATGTTTACTAATGATTAATCTCAGTTGCTTCACAAACACGGCTTCTTACATATGGCTTTTTTGTGTGATTAGAGTCTTCTGTGCATTTAACCGTAGTTTCGGATTTTCTTCCAGATTGCTAATGTATTGTTCTTTTTGACAAATCATAGAATCACAGAATCCTTAAGGCTGGAAGAGACTTTTAGAGATTATCTAGTCCAAACCCCCTGCGCATGCAGGGTCACCCAGAGCACGTGGCACAGSGCTGCGTCCAAGCGGGTTTTAAAGATCTCCAAAGAAGGAGACTCCACAATTTCTCTGGGCAACCTGTTCCAGGGCTCCGTCACACTCATTGGCAAGAATTTTTTCCTCAAGGTCCTGTGGAACTTCTGGTGCTTCAGTTTGTGGTCGTTTCCTCTAGTCCTATCAGTGGCCACCACTGAAAAAAGGCTGGCCCCATCCTCCTCACTCCCTCCCTTGAGGTATTGGTACACAATTATTAGGTTCCCCCTCAGGCTTCTCTTYTCCAGGCTGAACAGGCCCAGCTCTCTCAGCCTTTCCTCATAGGGCAGATGTTCCAGGCCCCTGATCATCTTCGTAGCCCTGCACTGGACTCTCTCCAGCAGCTCCACATCCCTCTTGTACTAGGGAGCCCAGAACTGGACACAGTCTCCAGATGTGGCCTCACCAGGGTTCTGCAGAGCGGAGGGATTACCTCTCTCAGCCTGCTGGAGACAMTCTTCTTAATGCATCCCAGAATCCCATTGGCCTTCTCAGCCCGGAGGGCACACTGCTGTCTCATGGTCAACTTGTCATCCACCGTGGCATCAAGGACCCTCTCTACGGAGCTGCTCTCCAGAAGGTCAGTTCTTAGCCTGTACTGGTGTTTGGGGTTATTCCTCCCAACGTGCAGGATCGCAAAGGAGAGCAATTCAACTTGCCCTTGTTGAATTTTATAAGGTTTCTCAAAGCCCAGTTGTCCAGTCTGTCCAGTTCTTCTGGATGGCAGTGCAGCCCCCTGGGGTATCAGCTACTCCTCCCAGTTTGGTATCATCAACAAACTTGCTGAGGTGTCACAGAACTAGTGCAGGGGGAAGGGGGAAGGTGAGTGACAAAATGCACTTCCCCCATATGAAAGAAATAATAATAGGGTTTATTGATATGGACAATGATTCAATGATTTCATGAGATTCTATGGCAAGGTCGCTTATTTTTCACTSTGTGGAGGCTCAAGATCATACACAATTATCTTGGGATACCCTCCCGTTGAGTCACGAGATTCAGATTGGACCTCCTTGCTCTCTAAGCTCCTTCTGAGAGGAGTCTGAGTGTGACTGGATCCAATCCTAGTCCCAGACCTGGTCAACGGTTTATGACTAAGGGTTTCTGTGCACAGTTACAAAGTAAAGTTTAAAAAGAGTGCACTATATTCACTTACCACGAATCTGTTGTGGAAAGGGATCTCTCAGCCTTGAGGAGTAACCTTGAGAGGCGTCCCTGCTCAAGGGGAGATCCTGATGTGCAGCCCACTGCCATGCCAGGAGAGCTCAAGGCGCATATTTATAGGATAAGATGATTTACTTATAGTCTTTCTTTCATTTCAGMGGGCCATTGGCTAGTGTATTAGCCTTATCTCCCCATYGGGGTGCAGCCTTCAGGACTGTTATGTTGACATCTGAGTGGGAGAAGTCAGGAAGATGCCTGCCAGGATTAGATAAATCTCTGGTGGTTAACAGCTGAATAGGGCTACATGTGGAAGSTCAGGTTGAGCTGGGAAAGGAGCATATCYGTCACATGAGGGGGCACTCCGTCCCTTCATCCAGGTCATTGATGAATAAATTGAATAGGATTGGATCAAGGACTAACCCCTGGGGGACACCACTACCTACAGGCCTCCAACTGGACTCTTTGCCACTGACCACAACCTTCTGAGCTCTGCCATGCAACCAGTTCTCAATCCACCTCACCGTCCAATCATCTATCCCATACTTCTGCAGCTTGTCCAGGGGGATGCTGTAAGGGATGGTGTTCAAATCCTTGCTGAAATCCACATAGATGACATCCACCGCTCTGCCCTCATCTATCCAGCCAGTCGTTCCATCACAGAAAACTATCAGGTTATTTAATCATGATTTCCCCTTGGTGAATATAYGCTGACTACTCCTGAGCACCTTATTGTCCCCCACATGTTTGGAGACAACAGCCAGGATGAGCYGTTCCATCACTTTTCCAGGGATGGAGGTGAGRCTGACTGGCCTGTAGTTGCCTGGGTCTACCTTCTTGCCATTTTTGAAGGCTGGAATGACTTTGGCTTTCTTCCAGTCCTCTGACTGCACAGGGTCAAGAAYTGCATAGAAATACAAAATGAAAAAGAACTGCTAAAGTAGTCTGGAAATATTTCATGATTCATCATTTTAAATCAATGCTTTTTTAGTTCTGTTTAGACCCATGGTGCCATCATTTTCTTCAGCGTCAAATGTATTAGCTCTTGGGCCAAGCAAATTATCCAATTTCCTGACATTATAAAGAATCACAGAATTTATAATGGAAAAGAACATTTTTAATGTGTTTCCTAGTCCTGGTCAGTTCATCCTAGTGCATAGCTGAAGACAGAATCTAAAAATAAAGTTTTAAATATATTAATACTTATATGAGCTTAGTGAAAGAAATGTAATTTATTTATTAATGTGAGTAATAAAAATTGAAACAAACTGAGCTGTTAAATTCACAAGAATATGGCTAGACAAGAACAGGTATCTCATGTGTTTTATTACTTCTTTGTCTGTGGAGAACTATACAAAAAAAAAGTATCATCAACATAGTGATCTAAAAAGCAACAATATTTTTAAAATGCAGAAATGTAAAAATGCCACTAGGCATTTTTGCAATTTTCCTCTATCACTTGGTTTCTGCTTGGGCATTTTCTTCCATGTTCAGTGTAGTAGACAGTTCAGAGAAGATAAATGATAGTTAAACTAAGATTCTAATTAAAATATTGTCATCTGGGCCTGAGCTTGTCTCCAGCAAAATATAAGTACCTAGTGACAGCTATATATGCTATATATGAACATAYCCAGTGCTTCCTGCTCTTGTTGTAWACCTGAGATTATCTGCAAATTGTGCAAAGGACAGCTAAACCTCGTGTTGTGCTTTCCTTTGATATTTTTTTCTTTCTTGCAATTAAGACAATGCTCATAAAAGGGTCCCAGCCCTGGAAAGTGCTTCTTGGCAACATGCCCAGCTGGGGCAGCACAAGATCTTCCTGCAGGGCACCCATGGCCTGGACAGATCATTCACCTCTTCCAATTTGAAACACAGATTTTGACTTCCAAAATTCAACATTTGCATTTTGACTTCCAAAATTCAACCTTTGCAGCACAGTGCCAGCTCCACATACTGAAGTGCCATTTGCTGCCATTTGGCTGGCAAATCTGTGAAGTCTCAGGCAGAAGAGAGGCAGTGGGGCTGCATTTGCAGCTTTGGTGTCAGAGGGTAAATTACTGCCTAGCTTTCCTCACCTCCCTCCCGGACACAGCACTGGAATATCTGTCTCCCCGTGGCTTTGCTTACGTCCTTCATTAGGCTGTTCACAGTGGTCCAGCAAACCAATATGAATTATCCAGCAGCTCAAGAATTTGTAAAAGAAGCAAGATTGATGTTAGATCTATTTATTACCCATAACTTCACAGGCCAAAACTTCTGTCTACTAGAAAATAAATTGAAATTCTCAAATCATTTCACATAGACTAACCAGCACCAATTAAGGGCTAACAGATGATTACAGGCACTCTAGATGCAGGCTGRATTTGAAGTACAGGGCTAAAAGGGATGTGGAGCTTCTAGAGAGGGTCCAATGGAGAGCAACAAAGAGGATTAAGGGACTAGAGCATTTATCGTACGAGGGAAGACTAAGTGAGTCAGACCTGCTCAACCTGGAGAAGAGAAGGTTGAGAGGGGACCTGRTATATATAAATACCTGAAGGGGGAATGTAGGGAGGAAGGGAYCAAACTCTTCTCAGTGGTGGCCAGTGATAGGACAAGGGGAAATGGGTACAAGTTGAAACASATGCAGTTCCATCTCCATGTGAGGAAGAACTTCTTCACTGTGAGGATGACAGAGCTCTGGAACAGGCTGCCCAAGGAGGTTGTGGAGTCTCCTTCTCTGGAGATCTTCAAATCCCACCCGGATGCCGCCCTGTGCCCTGTGCTCCAGGTGTCCCTTCTGGAGCAGGAGGTTGGACTAGATGATCTCTAGAGGTCCCTTCCAACCTTAACCAYTCTCTGATTCTGTGAAGAAGATAAAGTGAGGATCATGGTGTTTGTCAGAGTAATCATTTCAGTTTTCTATGATCCTGATATGCCATTTACTTCTCTTCCAGTATCTTGCATTTAGGTTACCAGATGTTTAACTGCTTGCACATCATACAGCAGTGTACAAAAGACCTGACTAAACCAAGACACCATTTATTTAGACTGTCTACACCAACACAGCTTCTTGATGGCAAATATTAATGTTATATGTTGAAATTTAAATCTGAGTCTATTTATTTTGTACAAAACTCTCCTTATGTGGTCATATAGTATGTTTCATCCAGTTACTTTAACCTTGCTTTGGTGYAAATAAAAGGAAAAACAGACATCAGAAAGGAGCAGAAGTATCTATTTTGTCAGCATCATTTTATGTATTTTGCTGACAGTAAGTTGGARAATAATGTGACTATTTTTATTGAAATTATTTTCCATGAATAGACTAATCCTAATATATTGTACTAAATACATGGCAAATTTTAAATATAGAATATTTCCAATAAAAATGGTCCTATCACACTGGCCTCTGAATTTTGACAGGGCACAAAACACCAGAGATGACCACATGTATATTATTTTCTTATTACCAATAGAAGAATGAATATTTCCATTATTAGGAATAGGAAGTTACCAACGTACAATCTTTGTTCTCATTCTTGAGAGGAAAAAAAAAAAACACTGTGAGAAGACATAAAACTCAAAGAATGTGTAAAATGTTACCTATGATAAGGCTCTCATAAGAACACTCTTAATAAAAATGTAGATTCTGTGTTCTGAAAAATTTCCAGATCTCAGAGTTTGTTCTCAATCCATCATATAGTGACGAGGCCTTCCAAAACTAGTGGCTTGTAGTGGCTGAGTAAGTAAAAGACAGGCAGAAAAGTATGAGTCATTCYCCTGTTTAGTGAGCACTGCAGTGAGTGGAGAACATACCTGGGAGAAAGAAATGCTTGTTAAAGCCCATGTCTTGACTGATTCAGCATGGGGAGTGCACTCACCTATCCCAGGTGCTGTGATCTCCTGTGTGCTCCAGTACAGTGGAGGTTCAGAGCAAAGCTGAGGTACCAAAACATAGCAAATGCAAACACTAAAAACAAAGTTTAGTTTAAAACTTTGCCTCTTCTCAAAGTGGATGTTTGCTAATTGAAGATACAGGCAGACATCTCCACCCAGAACAGACCTTGAAGTTGAAGTATTAACACATATCTAAATCTAGTTATGCAAAGAAGACATCAGATGTTGATTTTCTATTTTAAAATTTCTCTGTTTAAGGAAGAGGACTGTTGTACTTGCCAAGCAATCAGGGAACCCAGATACTCTCTTTTCCCTTAGGAGATGTACCAAATGCTCAATTTTGGGTGATTTTGAGAAAGGAGAGGGTACTTCTTTTAAAACTCTGCCATAAGAGTCACAAAGGAATAAAAAGAGAGGAAAACAAAGGAGCCTTAAACAGAAAACGTGCAGACTGCAGTTGGATTCTGTTCATAGCTGTACAGAATGATCATTTAGAACTCAGTGCTCCATGTGTTCATGGTGAGACAGAGCATGAGCTGGTGCGAAGCAGTGGGTGCTGCTGCTTCCAGAGGTGTGAGGCTGCAGCACTGCAGTTTAGCAACATCATACTTTGCCTGGGAGATGCACTGGACAATCTTTGCCTATAGCTGTCCCTCCCAGCAGCTCCATGCAAGTGACATGGTGCCAGGTCTGAGCACTGAGGTCACTCCCAATGTCTCATAGGAAAGAAGAGGAAGAGGAAGGGGAAGGGGAAGGGGAAGGGGAAGGGGAAGGGGGAGATGTCTTGCAGCCCTTGAAATTATATGAGTACTATTGAAACAGAAAAAAAACAGTGAGTTTGGACTTCTACTGAGAGCTTCCTTTACCTGCGCACTCTAAAATTAATGCAGTTGACTTTCTCCTGAACAACGTGATGAGGTTCTTGCTGCTGTGAAGCCCAACTCAGTAGGAAGTGCTTGAAGGAAGACCAGGTGGTTAATTAAGCTGTGTCAGGTGATGGTAGGAAGCAACTTCCCTGCAAAAGGATCATTTGGTAGCAGTTGCTTATGTAACAAATCCCACAGCCATCAATGAATCCTTACCACTATGTAGGAAACTACACTAACATATACTAGACAAATAACATAGGTCAAGAGAAATGAGTTATGAAACACAGTGAGCTTGCTGAGAATCTTGTAAGTATTGCATATATATTGAAAAATTAAGAACATTATCTGAATTCACCTCAGACTATGGATTTGTGGGATTTGCCCTGTTCCTTCTTCGTAAATAAATCACTAATATGAAGTGATGCATTATTTTGGTGTGTGAATTGACACAGAAAGTGGACGACTTGGCAGAGTAGAATTGGTGTTTTCCTTTATTGGTCTCCTAAGAGATGAGATATTTAAGAATAATCTTGAAACTGTATTAGGTTTGAGGCCACGTTAATTAACTTAAGAAGAGAATAAGTAAGACACCTTGTATGCACAGACGTATTTTTTTCCACCTGGAGGCCAAGTAGGATCAGAAAGGAGTAGTGTCTCTAAAGAGCTGTTTCTGGAACACGTCTCCGTAGGTATATTTCATGTTGGTAAGTATGTCATCAGTCTCCTATTAAGATCTTAGTCCTGACCAAAATGGTCCACACAGGCATGAGCTGAGCTGTAGTACAGCCTGATGAAGTGTGTTTCATAAGATGGTGCTACTGCAGTATCCTATGGCCATTAATCTCTTCCTAATGGCACTAAGCGTAGGCTGACATTTCCAGACAAATAAGATGTGTCAGAAACAGGGTTTGTGATTTCAGGTTTCTTTGCCAGCAATATATAATCTTAAAGTATACTGTGTTTTTTAATGCCAAAACAAAGTGCCCTGGCAAGAGAATAACTGATTGCAGAAGGCTTCCATTTTGCTGTCATTGATGCAGACTTACATTTGAGTATAGCCACCCAAAGGTTTTTATGCTCTGTTAATAAGGCTATACCCCTGACATTGCCTCAGAGGGCTTGGAAAGTTCTCCTGGTGCTGTCCTGCCTTTCACAGACTCTGTGGGGGTTATAGYTTTCAAGGGACTCAAAGGGTTATAGTTTTCCAAGACTGGTGTGGCAACTTTGCAGAAAAAAATATGTTATCAACTGCTTCAGCAAGGTCTAGCTTAAATCCTAACTGCACCTAAAATAGAAATTCATATGCTGTAAAAAGTCTTTAAGCTCATCTCAGATACATAGTTGGAGATGACATTGTTTATAAAGTTTCCAGATACCATATCTAAAACATATCTAAATGCCATATCTAAAACATATCTAAAACTCAGCAGACTATTGCAAACTAATGGTAAGAACAGTTTTCTGTGACCTTTAACAGCCTTGTACTTTTTGAATATGCAGTTTCAAAGTGTAATCTATTCAAGAAGCTATTGCCTTCAGTGAAAATAAAATTAACACACTGCACTGAATCCTATTTAAAACTTACTCTACTGMTAAATTGAGGCGTGTGCTACCCTAAGCTACTGATTGAAGATTTCCTAATTAAGACAAAGTCTGTTTGAAAAATTTTGGAACTGACTTTGTGTAGATGATGTGCTAAGATAAATTTTACTTCATTTACATTATTTTAATTACCCAGAATATTTTGCTCTGAGAAAACACAAGAGTAGCTGGAAAAAAACAAAAACAAAAATAAAAACAAAACAAAACAAAAAAAAGAATTACTTCTTAAAGTCTGCCAAGCAATTTATAGCTTGTGTATATTGGCATAASTCCCTTAAAAGTGTAAAGCTTCTCCAAKTTCCCTTGATAAGCAGAAGACCTTCTTGACATTGTATTTAAATATCTTTAGATGTTCATATATGTGCTCTATGTTGTAAGTCTGTTCATCATTAAGAGTGTCGGGAACCCAGGCCCATCCTGAGCCCATGGCATCCACAGGATGGTGCCTAAATGCCGTGCTGAAGKGGGAGAGTCCTTCAGGCATTAGGTCCATTTGATCCTTGGAAACTGTAGGAGCAATCTTTTKGGGGGCTCCAGTGCAATGTCTTTTTACTTCTCTGGTTGTCTGTGGAGAACTGAAGGTGGAGTAAAATGCTTTTGACATATACAGTAGTCTAGATATTGAAGTAACCTCATGTTATTTACCCAGGGAAAACCAGGGAAGATTTTTGGGTTAAATTCTGGATGCTAAAGCCATCAGATATGAGTATTTTTCTGGCACTATGGATATCTTCTGAATTTTAATGAATGGCCAGGCAGTGAATGGCTCATATTCCATTGACATATCTAATGCTTCCTTTTATCTGCAGGCATAGTAAGAAAAACAGCCACTTGCAGGAAGTACTGCAGGAAAAGTTATGAGAGGCAGACACTATAAATAGATGCTTATTTCTTTATTATAAATGTTCCTTCTACTTCCCTTCTGACTCAATSTTGACATGGGATTTGTATTCACTCCATAGCATGGTGACCCCAATAAAGTGTTTATGAAACCAGCTGCCCCTGGGCAGCTGAAAGCATTCTGGCAGTTGGACAACCAAGCTTATGTTATTACTTGCTTTAGGTTCCCTTACACATTCAAAAAGTAAAATGAATTCTCACCATAAGGGCTAGAGGAGTTTCTGGTTTCATTAGATTTTCTGTGCTGCTCTAGCTGAAGTGCTCAGGCTTTCTCAGAYGGAGATCAAACCCAGGCAACCACAGCTTCTCTGCCTTGATGACATGGGAAGGGCAGGACAGTGACAGTTCCCTGCTTAAGGCACAAGCTCTTCTCCCCACTTTTGAGAACCTCTGTTTTACAGTTAAGGTGGCTTCACCAATTTTGACATTATCACTTGCCGCACTCTTTAAAGCAAGGTCAGAACTTGATAAATCAACCAGAACCATCATCTGGCAGAGAAGTTTTAGGTAAGTGATTGACATGGGAGTGCAGGAGACCACAGACTTCAAATTTATGCTGGGTATTAAAGCACAGTTGCTGCATTTGCCACATATCATTTTCCAGGTCAATCTCTTCTTGTTTAATGCAGATGTTTTCTACCGGATTAAATGCATACTGTGGTAATTTCCTGCTGCATTACAGGAAGAGAACAGTGACCTCAAAGCTGAATAAAAGGAACAAAACAAAAAGGAAAAGGAACAAAAAAAGAACATTTTTATTTTTTGTAAATCTTCTTGAACAGTGGTGGGTCATTTGCTTTCATTCAATCAGTTTCTGTATGAATGACAGGAATGAGCAACTTCTTAATTTTCCTTCTGATCCCGAACAAACAAGTAAGGATAGAGCTGTATTCTCCAACCTCAATGATGTATCTTTGTCCGTAATGCATGTAGATCTTTAATCTAAATTAGGTTTGGTTAGAGAGGAATCCTTTGTTASAGACTGAAAAGGTTGAATTTGATATTGAAATTGCCATTAGGCTTTCCACTGTAGATTTGATACTTCTGCTGGTCTATTGTACTCTACTGTCCTCCTCTAAGATATTTTATGAGAGTTTTGTTCACTGCAATTAAGCTCCATTTATACCTGTCAAAAAACACGGCAACTGTGCAGCATGAATGTGTTCTGCATCCCTGGCACTGCAGGTCGAAACTCCCTCCCTGCTTTGGCTCCTGGTCCTGGCTCCACCATCTTCAACGAAAGCTTTGTAGCACCATCTAGTGGGGGCCTGAAATAATTACATTATCATTTAAAAAGCTGCTGTGTGACCTGGGCCTTCACGATTTACCACAAGCCCACCCACGCATTTATCCCCCCAGGGAACACAGCTTCGGCCATAATAATATTATCTTGGAATATCTGGATGGCTTAGGCATGAATGAAAAAGATGTAACTTGTTTAAAATGCAAAATAAAAATGGCTATGTTTACTTTTGGCATCTGCAACCAAAGTAATGTTTTCTCACGTTATTGTCTTTCTTGAAATCACAGATTTCTTTCCCATCTATTTCCACCTGACAATATTCATAGTTTTAATTGTCAAGTCAGACAGACTGAAGGCAAAGCTGTAGCTGAGGGGACTTGGGGCACTTTACTCAACAAYTTGTGGTAAAATAAAGGCAAGATTTTAGCACTTGCATTCTTGCAGCATTTTAGCTGGAGGTTTTCTGCATGCGCTTGGCACCATGCATGGCTCAATAATGAGTTGGTCCTTGGTCCTTACTGCCCACAGTGACCATGATACATGGAGCTGGRAAAACCTGTCATGTGTGTGTCCTTGTCCAGCTGGTCGTGACCTTATTTGCAGCAAAGCTGTAGGAGCCTGGCAGGGTTGCTGAAGGGAGCTTGGTGAAGGCAACTCACTGAACTGCCCACGGCCTCTGGTGAGTGGTCAGAGAGTGTGTCATGCCTCCCTCCCCTCTTCTACTAGCAGTGCAAGCATCACTGGTTTATTTAGCCTATATTAAACTAATTTTCCATGAATCCACTTTCAATAAATTATTATATTTATTTCAATAATATTTATAATGCAGCACAGAGCAAGAATTTAAGCTTAAGTATAGATTAAGTTACATCCTTCGTCACACACCACTGGAATCACTGAAAACTAAATTAGTAGCATAATTAGAACTAAGGAAGAGTAACTGCTGTCTTTTTCCCATGATTTGTACCAAGAAATGGAAGGAACAAATTTTGTGGGATTGACTTAAATCTACTTATGACCTGAGATTTATGAGAAAAAAAAAGTGCAGCTGCAGTTCCCTAGAAAGGATATTATCCTACATTCAGATCATCTCATTGTAGTAACTGGAGGGAGTAGGTAAGGCAAGTTACCACGGATGATATTTATCCATATGACTCCTATTTTTTTTTTTTTTCGTTATGATGATTTTCATTTATTCCCCCCCTGCACTGCCTTGTTTTCCTCACCCTTTGCAGAAGCTCTGAGCACGGTTTGGGTACAGCGTGCTGAGCTGCTGCCCTCCAGTGGCTGAACGTTGA
>NW_020456054.1:1328743-1351184 GCF_003342845.1 Nothoprocta perdicaria | reverse complement strand
GGAGAGGAGAGGAGAGGAGAGGAGAGGAGAGGAGAGGAGAGGAGAGGAGAGGAGAGGAGAGCTTTCTTCAGTTCTTTCAGAGGCTGTTTATAGGATGTGCTTGTTTGACCAGATGATCTCTGGGCAGCAATTCTGCCCGTGCAGGGAGCACTCCTGGGAGCAGGGACGGTGCTTGGCCAGTGTTACCGGTTCCCAGTGCACAGGAGTCCTAGCGAGACCCAGGTGAGCTGAGACCAGGCACACGACGTCCCCCTCGGCCCCCCAGGCTGGGGAGGCTGCAAATGCCACAGTGCTTGGCTGGGCACAGCCCTGGAGGGCAGTGAGTCATCCTGCTGTGTAAATCACACTGCCTCCTGCCCAAAGGTGCAACAAGGTGGCTCATTGTAAACTACAGTATGCACCAGAACTGCCAATTTAATCAGCACAAACTTCTCCGCTTCTTAGCCTTTTTGGGAAGATGTTTATTTTGTAATTTCCTCTTGGTTTAGGTGTCTGAGCCATCCCAGCTGTCAACAGCTGGGGCCTTTCTCCCCTTTTCCTCCATGGGTTAATCCTGTATATTACTTGGTCAACCTTTCTAAGCAGCAGCAACAACCCTCCATGAGCAGGACTTGGAGCCTGCCTGTGGCACCCTCAAGGTCACCCATACCCGAGATCTCTGGGGCAGACTGAGGAAGACATCTAGAACCTGAAGAAGCCCTGCCAGCASCTCATCCTGTTCAGCAGCAGCTCCAGTAACTCCCTTGTGGTGCTTCTCCTTTGCAAGCCAACAGGTGGGCACAAGATCTCAGGGGCAGAGAGCAGCTGATCCTCTGTTGACACCAGAAACCACTTTCTAAAGCTATTCTAAACCTTTAAATAACATACTTTCCAGATGCTGCAGTTTTTTAATGTAATAACTTATCTATTTTCTATCCAATTAAATTTTCCATAAAAAAGTGCTTATCCAAACTTCTTTCTCTGAACTGGCTGCAGCTATATCTAGTATGTCAAAAGCCAATAGAAAAGGTAGATAGTCTTCTCCACAATACGTACATGCTCAGTCACAGGCTTCACTGTTTGCTTTTCTTTCACTGCGAGACTTTACAAAAGGCAGGACATTTTTCAAAAATTACAAGATAGAAAAATACAAATAGGGAAAAAAATTTAAATATCCTACCATTCTTATGAACATGGTTAATTTTAATATACTAAAATAAGTGTCAGAAAAAGGGACAATGTACTCAGTGGGTTGGATAGAAGGATAAAGAAAACCCCTCAGATGTTCTAAGGTGAAAATTCCACATTTTCTTTGAAAATGGTTAATAATCATATGTAGACCAGACTAGAAAATCATGTTTTTGTCATTCATAAAGGAAAACACTAAAAGAAAATCTATTTTTCTATTATATATTTTTTCTCTCAAACATAAATGTTATAATGGGAAAGGCAAATTGAATATAATTTTGATTAGTTCTTACAACAGTAGTCTAACATTCAAGTAGTAGGAACAAACATGATAAATTGAATATATTTACTGATGCCCCACTTTTCAAGTGGAAATARAAGGAGCCCTATAGCTTCCATCCCAATAGCATGTAGCAGCATGTCTAACAAGAGCCTTGCAGAGGATCTGGCAAAACTTTAAGAGAGGAGCAGGCTGCAGATTTCCTCAAAAAAATTCTCTCTCATCCTGTCTTAATACATAGTATAGCCTACAGGGATGATATAATCCTGGAGAAGCATTTGAAAAAAATATATATATATATATGAATAAATCAATGGTAGCACAGTTCGACACAAATGGTCAGCTACAAATAGGTTAGAAATTATTTTTTTAATGGCAGTTTGCAAATGGTCTGGGGAGTAAAATGGATCAAAACAAATCTCAGTGATGCCAGACTGTTGTAGAAAAGGCAACTTGCAAACCAAGAATGTTCAAACCTAAATCTGGACTGCCACTGGATGGACAACATCAACTTTTCTGATCTGAACATTAATCAGAACAGCTGGATTATTATGCATATTTTAATACAGGCATTAAAAAAGATTTGAGAAAATAGGGAGAATCCAGAGGGACCATCAGAAATTTWGCAGGCATAAAAAAACTGAATACTAGCCTAACTGAAAGATTTATGGGAACAGGTTAACAAGGACATAGAGGTTGCTTCAGTAGGGAAGCATGATCGCTTCACTGACATGGGAGCAGTGGGGAAAGAAGCCTTTTCCCAGTGAGTCTGGGGCTACATCTCCACAAAAGAGGCAAAATCCCCCTCCCTACCCAGCCTGCTGGGACCTTCATAGTATGCTAAAGAGGCAGCAAAAAAGGGAACAGTTCTGTTTAAAAACAGTGGTGCCTCACATGAAAGAATAACTTCTAGGAATTCTCTGTCATCCTCA
The DNA here is from genome assembly GCF_003342845.1 of Nothoprocta perdicaria. Classification (NCBI taxonomy): domain Eukaryota; kingdom Metazoa; phylum Chordata; class Aves; order Tinamiformes; family Tinamidae; genus Nothoprocta; species Nothoprocta perdicaria. The sequence continues at coordinate 1,348,805 of NW_020456054.1, read as the reverse complement.
TCCTAAAAAAGCCAAAGCCAAATTTATTGAGTCAGGCTGGAAAGCAACATCAAAGACTGCTGATAACTTTGACAAAACCTGCCTGGATTCCTGGCCAACAAATAAACAAGGTGCTTGGAGCAATTTCCATGCCATGCCTGCACCTCTGAAACTGCAGGGAAGAGAATCAGGATATCAGCATTTCCAGACACTGAAAGACCTATATTGGCAAAATGCTCTTTAACAAAAAAAGGACAATTGAAATAGGCAATATAATAAAGCAATAGTTGGTTGTTTTAGGATAGTGACTCTTGTTCATAATGTAGAAAAAATCTTTGCAAAATATCAGTAGCAGTATTTAACCCTCTGCTTCTTTGGGTTCACATCTGATGACAGCAAGGAACTGAATATAGAAACACTRTGTTGCTCCAGCTAAGCTTCATTTACAAGTGAAGAGGTGCAGTAAAGTCATGGAGTTGACATCTTCCACAAACTCTGCTCAGCAGAGCTTCAAGATTGTGTCCATTGCAGAAACTGGGGTTGAAAAATRATCAAATAACTACTAGCAATGAATAGGCTCTGATTTCATTCTGCTGTGTTCACGTAATCCCATGGTGCTGTTGTGGCCTCAGGCCCAGGTTGAGATTTCAATTCTCTTTGCTGCTGTTGGAGAGCCAAGGTAGGCACGGGCACTGGGAAAGTGTCCCATCAGGGACATCATGCAGTCCTGCCTGCATCCACCTCCACCATGGTCCTTTTCATCTCAGAGACATTGGTAACATTTCTGTTTATAGAAAACCTACTAATGCTAGGTCTTAAAAAATCCCAAATAATATCAGGTTCCCCTCACACTTTTTTACTTATCAGGCAAATGCTTCTTTCTTTCCTATGCACAGCTGGAAAAAAACCTCTATCCTCATTTTCTGCAAGGATGTGGTAATTGTCAAGTTGTTAAGAGGAAAAATAAAAATAGTTAAATGAAAAGACAGTGGAAATCACATGGGTCATTCTGTAATCAACTTCTCCCCGACCTTCTCAAGACCATTTCCCTGATAAAATATTCTGTCTCCCTCTCTTATTCTTCTATATGTCAAGTTACTCTAGGTTGTGAGACTTCTCTACAGTTCTACTAAGCATCTACAGAACAGATTTAATATGATAATTATTATATGCTAACAAACAACCAAAACATCTCCTTTAGCTTCTCTATCTTTCCTATGTATCCCAGACCTCTTGAATTTCCTGAAAAGTATCCTCAACTTTTTTTCCTAGGTATTCAAATGATACAATTATGAGAAGTGCTTAAAATTTTATTTATTTTTTCTATGCATGAATGTTAAAAGTGATTAAAATAGCTCATATCATAACGGCACTTCTGGAATTTCAAATGCACCACATTTGACATAGTAGGATTTTGCAAACTAAGCTTACTTGTAGTGAAATGGGTTAGGGAGCACTCATACAATCAGTTCCACTAGCAGGTCTGAGGAGACGATAACTTCAGTTATGTGGTTGATAATGAACAGACAGGAGAGTTGGACTGGTAACTAGTTCCATCAGCTAAATCCAGAAGATATCTTTTTACAGTCTAAAATATTAGATAAACTATTAAAATGATTTTTCAGATTTATCTAGAATTAACACCGCTTTGATAAAATATAAATGCCTATTAAAGAAAGTGCTAATCCAAGAAAATATTAAATGCATTTACTTTGACAGATCATAATACTTCCATTTCTATTATATCTCCCTCTCCGTAACACTTAAATGAAAAGGAGGTATTAGCTATAAATTTCTTGATAGGATTCTGCAGCTGTGAACTGAAAGTGTCTTTGTTTCTTTTTTTTTCTTTTTTTTTTTTTTTTGTGCTTGGATTGAACTAAAATGTTAATTTTTCCACCAGCCAGTAAAAGCTGATCCCATTGCTGGCTTACCAAATCTGTTTCTTAATAAATAATAAAATAATTGTTAGAGGATCCCTATAATCAAAACATTTGATATTGTTATCCATTAAGGTGATAAGGCTAATCATTTTGTCAAGTCATAATGAACACACTCCCCAAAGAAATGCCTATGTGAGATGTCTTCATCCCCATGGAAAAATTTTGCAAGGGTTTTTACACATGAGTTTTCTGTAACATGCTGTTAATGTGTTTCTTGGATGGTAAAGGCATGCTACGGACTTGAACTGAGATCCTTCCTGTTAAATCCGATTTTTCCTTATCCTAACTCCTAACACAGCTCCAAAACATGTGCCAGTGATAGATCCCCACTGGGAACCATTGTTTAAAAATCCTCTTTTCATCATTATGGATTTCTTGCAATGTATACTTGATTTTGCATGAGCAAATATGCCTCTTGTGTGGGTGTATATCACATAGGCATATAGCAATGTAATCAATTAAATGARCTTTAGGAAAAATATGTCAAACTATTTCTTCTTTTTCCTTTTTTTTTTTWAATCATTGAATGAACTTACATTATTGAGAATTATTATTGAGAATTTCAGAAAGACATACACAGAAGATGGAAATAGCTAAAGTTAAGGCTGTGTATTGAGTTGGAAAATCTCCGGGAGGGAGGAYTGACAGGGGCAGCAACTTGAAGGAGGTTAGGTTTGGCTGCTCAGACATTGCAGTGTTTGAAATGGAGGGAAATTTGCATTTGGTATTTGATAAAAGTGAAGGTGAGAAATAAGAGGCAAACAGTGCCCATGACAGTGGTCAATATTTTTCTGGTAAGGCCTGCTCAACACAAATGTTTCAACACCTTCATTGCACTACAATATTCACATAATTGTCCTGTGCACGGGCAGGAATACATGATACTAAAGAGGATTTTATTCTTTATGTATTTGCTCCATATTTTTGTCTCAGTATTTATTAAACAATAAGAATAAGTGATCTATCACAGGTTTATTAGGCATTTTGTTGTTGGTGTTGGTGTTTCTTTTCCTTTTCCCAGRGTATATTTCAAAACCTGAAATACCTCAAATGGAAGTGAAGCAACATATCTAACTAGGTGATTCATGTATATATTTAAAGAATCACACCCTTGATCTGATTGTGGTGAAGCAGGTATAGTTTGTTATGAAAAATAACAAGCCATCCCAAGGTGCGCTCTCTCTAGTATGTTTTTATCTCAGTCACAGTGGGGATCTATTCGAAATCCCTCTCTCAAGGATTTATAACTTTGTATTGAAAACTGACTTCTTCCCAAAAGGAGGGAAAAAACTTCTCAGCCTCCCGGCAAGTAAATTTAAAAGGAGTCTGTTGATAATATACTTTCAGTAGAAACCAGCAGGTAACTATAGTGCACGTTAATGCAAGCAGTTGTGTTAATACAATTTTTCCATGTCTTAGTCCTTTTACTGAATCTATATWACAGGAAAGCTCTGAGCTGAGGTGTGTGCTTAACTTTTAGCATATGGACAGTGGTTATCTTTCTGGACTTAATTACTACCCAGCCTATATTTTATTTCTGAGAGATAGATGACTTGGAAGCAACATTTAAAAGGAGCACTGAACAGACAGAGCTACTGCAGGAATGTGTAGATTCCACAGTGAAGGTCCCCATGGGCTGAGAGAAACTAGAATTCATGGGAAAATCCCTGAGAGCTTTCCTTGGAGGCGAAAACACAGCCTTTCATGGCAATCCTGCTGGGGATTTCATTGCAAGAAGAGCCTCATGCCTGGGGTAGCACCCCAGTTCCCAGGACTGCTCTCACATCTCAGACAGGGGATAGATATTCATAGGCCTCCATGTGCCRAGAAACAGCTAAGGCTAATCCTTGAGACATCAGCTGGGACAAGGGTGCCTAGAGAAAAACAGACCTTCCTACCGAGCACCAGAAAAGACAAGTTCACCTGCCACCACAAGGATTTCCTCTCCTTTGCCCTTTTCCCACTAACTTTTCTTTAAAAAGTGGTAACTGTGTCCACTTGTGCTGTAGAGATAGCAAACCCCCATGAGTTACATTTAAAAGTAATTTTACAAATTAGTTCAATTATTTGATTCAATTTACCATACATACCTGGTTTCTGTAGTTCCCAAATGTGCTCTTGTGGAAAGACATTTTTGACATCCTTATATCTCTTCTGTGCAGCTTTATTAGAATAAAAATGGCCACCGCTGGCCCCAAGTCAGCCGTACTTGGATCTTTTGGACAAATATCCATATTTTGAACAAAATACATATTCTACCTTAATCTGTCATTGGATCTTTGTACCCCAGCACCTACAGCCAGCATGTAGGGAAGGYGAGTCAGTGGTTGGCACATTTGTCACCCGTGACCTGGGTTTTACCATGGGAAATCTCCCAGACAGCCAAAGCRGGAACCTTGCATTCAACTCTGGACCTTAGTCTCTCACAGAAGAGCAGCACGTGCTGCCAGCAAGCTGCAAGGCCAGCTATACTTAGATTTTTCATTTAAATTTTGGCACTATCTGAAGTCATTCCTGCTATTTCCAAGGACTGTTGCCATTGTATTAAAAAGAGTAAATTTGCTGCTGAGTTACTTACTGCCCAGAAAATCCAGCTGAAGCCCACTACTGCCAAATCTGAGGATTCGATATTGGGCCAGGGAGTTTAAATAGCTTTGCTGTTGAGGATTTTCTGCTGTCTATGCTGTCTAGAAAAAAAAATTAAAAAAAGAAATAAATAAAAAAGAAAGAGAACTGATAAAGCCTCAGTTTGAGGGATTGGACATGGGCTGTTAGAAACTGAAAATTGCCACTTCTGGTGTGGTTACTAGCTAGCCAGTTTTTCTGATTGAATCATCTGGGTTTTTTTAAGCATAGTTTTGCTTGCTCATGATCCAAGATAAAAAAAAAATATACACTTAAACAAACAAAAACCCTAAAGTTGGTCTCTCAAATAATGCATAGTGAAACTCTGCTCATATTGATAGGCTGCTCTTTGTAGTGTTCAACACTACCATGCTGAGGACACGTCATCATATTTGCCAAGCAGTCCTTCCCTGCTCCCAGTCACCAATATGTTTTACACTTTTATAGGGATACAGTTACACTTATTACTCTTTTTCATCTAAGTATCACCTTCAATTGTAGCCTGAAGGCTTTAAACCAGGGATCCAATTCTGTCATGTTTTGTATAAGACACGTAACATCTATCCACAGAGAAACCTGTCACTATTCCTCTACTGTTCSCATTTCTTTCTCTAATGTCCATATATCTATGTAAAGAAACAATGCAGGAGATTCACAGGTAAAAAGGCAAAAGGTAGCCTTGTTTTGTGTGTGTATATTTTTTTAATTTTATAATCTCATTTGCTGTGTAGATAGCTGCATTTACCGCAAGAGTGCATTGGAATCCATGTGAGCAAGCTAGGAGATCGTGCTAGCTGTGATGGAGCTCAAACAGTGCGGATGCCCTGGCAGACACTCAATATGAATACTCTTGCATGCCACAGTCTGGGAATTTATTATGCACTCTGCTGTGTAGATATAGCCTTAGCAACGGCAACCACTGTACAATGATCATGAGCTGGATTGCTGATGACTGTTTAAAGGAACCCTCCCTTATTGATAATTTGTGGAGAAAATGATGAGAATTATAATGATTTGGCTTGTAACCATTGAAAAGAATGCAATATCTTTTGGTCATACAACATGATACCAGCAACACAATGATCTGGGAACACCAGCATTTTATAATCAGATGCTGCTTGGAAACTTTTCTCCTTTCTTTTTCTCCCTGCCCTGAGAATTTTCTTTTGCTAGATCTTGGTAGATCTGTTTAATCTCTTTCATATGCTAGTTTTTTTTCTTCAGGACTAAGCTTGGAGTCTATTTCCAGCTCATAGCACAGAGCATATGGAAGTTGTCATGTCCTAGGAGCACGTGAGAGAAGGCACTGGAGCTGGAAATACTTTCTGTACCCCAGAGCATGTCAGTCCTCAGCAGAGGGCTGCAGGAGGTCCCCCACCATTCTGGGGTCTCAAGAGCTTGTGAACTCTTACATGTACAAGCAGATACTACTGAAAAGGAGGAATCATTGGGTAGACTGAAAGAACTCTTGTGAGCTATTGCCAAAATGAGAGGCATCAGTACTCTTTTGCAATATCACCTTTCTTATTCAAAACTAGAAAACATTTGGTCTGCAAGGACACGGGATGTAAGTCTTGTGAATGCTCATACAAATKCGTAATTGTGGAAGTACTCATGCTGGGAATTTCCTTCAAGGCACATCCAAGCTCCTTGCTGCAGTTCGCCAACCCCATCGTGATACTGGCAATACAAAAGGTATTCAATCTGGAAAAAGCTCAAAGATTTTGGTTTTAAAAATATGTATGATAAAATAATAAAGTCTGAAAGGAACAATTATCTCCTCTATGGGGAAACTAAGGAACAATAAATGATTTAAATTAGTAATCGAATATTATTAATCTTCAGGAAGAGTACGGTAGAAAGATATGACTCTAAGTATAGAAGGAAAGGAGGTTGTCATGGGCCCACTGACTTTGACCAGAGATTAAATTACTTCATAGAAAGTAGTTATACATAAAGACACATACATAAATGCCTATTGAAAATAATCATAATTTTTCCTTTTAGTTTTGATCGTCTTGTGATCTGATCAATTCTATTTTAATATTGAACTGCTATTAAAAGAAATAACAATGTTAAATCCAAAAAGTATTCTTCTTTCTTTTTCATGGAAGGTTTTTCTCCCTATCTGTAATGACTAAAAATATCCTTTTATCTTCTGTTTATAAATGTTATTGTGTTGTTTCTTAAAACACCGCAGCATCTTGCATCCCAATGGCATTACTTAAAAACAATGCAGACTTTCAGTTTAATTACTGTGTGTATCCTATTGACCTCCTATCTACATTGTGTCAGCTTCGCTAATAACTCATGCCTAAGTTTCTCATCAAATTCAGCATTAAGCTGTTTTAGGCTTTCTAAAATTGAAATCAGTAGGTTGTTTTTCTTTTTTGGTGCAAAAGATATGATGTCTGCTCAATCTCAGCCTATTTTGAAAGCAAATGCCTAGAAATGCAGCTGGATAAAGGAGAAATCTGTTTGTCAGGGTGTGACTATATGTGTATAATGACACTGTGTTCTATGATTGCCATATAAACTTTTTATCCATGCTGACTTATTTCATTTTGTGTGATATGTCACTGTAGGTTATATGTCATACTTGAGACTGAGTCTTACAGTGTGTTAGCATCAGGGCCTTGGGTAAAGAACTCTTTATATATTTGTCAGAGTAACTTCTCTTTCTCCCATACAAAAGTTACCATTAGTTTGAGGAACTCCTTTAAGATCCCTTGATCTAGAGTTCAGGATGTGTATCTGAAAGTTGGTCCTGGAGTGATCTGAATCCATCACATCATTGCATCCATGCTTTCTTGGTGGCCATTCAGTTCAGCTTGCTGACAGAGCTCAGCTCTACCTCTCTGCACAAAACCTGAGGGCTCCAAGGAAGGGACCCAGTTCACTTTGTTTATCTGGTGATGGCTTTGAAAGAGAATGTGAGACTACAAAGACTACAAAGACAGTCAAGGCAATTCTGAGACCAGTGGGAAAGTCAGGAACGAGGAAGACGACGCTGAGTGGAATATCAGCTTAGGGAATGTGTAACCAAACCAGACATGCACAGGGCCATGGGACCTCGTGGGCTGCGCCTAAGCATGCTGAGGCAGACTGATGTCCCTGAGAGGTCATTCTTGTTTATGATCATGGTGATTTGGGGATGTTCTTGAAGACTAGGAAATAAATAAATGACAAATGTCAATCCTATCTTCACAAAAGCCTGAAAGGAGAACGCAGGGCTGTTAAGCCTCACCTCMATCTCTGGGAAAGTGGCAAACCAAATAATCCTGGAAACCATTTATAAACATATAAAGGTCAAAAAGGTGACTGAGAAGAGTCAACATGGATTTATAAAGAGCAAATATTCAAAACCTCTTTGGACATGGTCCCAAGCAGCCTGTTGGGCCTGGAGYAGATGACATCCAGAGGTGCCCTCCAACCTCAATCACTCTGTGCAGCCCCATGGAAAGTATTTTTCTATGGACACTCTGGAGCTGAAGGAGCATTTGAACTTCCCAGAAATGTTGCAGAGTCACTTCAAACCCAAGCATGTAAATGAAGCCAAGGGACAAATCAGGTAGCTGTCCAAGTCTTTATTTTACAGGAAGTACTTGAACAAAACAGTATGGATGCTCTGCGGTGTAAGTTTAAAGTCTGACAGCAAACAGAAGTTAATAACATATTTTATGAACTTTTAAGACCTAAGCGTAAGTGTGTGCTCAAGTTTTAATTTTAAATGTGTTAATTACTGTTTAATAATTTCAGTTTACTTTGTGGTCTTTTGCAATCCTGTAATTCTTCACTAATGTCTCCTGATAGGCAAAAAAAAATAAATAAAATTAAGAAACAAAATAAAAACACCATTTTGTTTATGAATCTTTGAAGCTCTGGCACAAGCTATATTAATATTATTAACAAAGGTAAAAAAAAATTGAGTTGATGATAGGCACCTGGAGTTAAGAAAATATCTGCCAGCCAGGTAATAAGTTCATTTTTGGCAAAAAGCAGGAACATGGATCTATCAGAATGTTTGAGTTACAAAAGCATAGACTGTAGAGATGCCAATTTACAGACTTACTTTGTAAATAACCTAACCATTAAATAAGCAAACACCAAGAGATGTGTAGGATGTAAGACCAGATACAGGACTAGAAAGAAATGGAGACATGTGATTCCCCTCCTCCAACCAAAACTATTCTTATGTTGCTATAATCAGGCATRTATCTTTTCTTTGTAACCTAAAAAAAGATTTGTGTATTGTCACGATATAAGGATTTGAATTCCGAATTCTAGGTGTATTTTTTTTTCTGATGGAGAAGGAGAAAAGCTCTTCAAAACAAACAAGCCACCTCTCCTCCCATCTTTTTGCAACATAAAACTTATTAGGTTTTAGATGTCTATAGAGGAAGAGTTTCACCAACATTTTTATTTGTATTTCCATTTTTTTCTTATTRTCTTATCATGCTAGGACAAGAGAGGGTGAACTAGGGCCCAGCACTCTGCAGGAGGCTGAGCACTGGTTGCTCAGCAAATGTTATTAGTACAAATGACGGTCTGGTTTGCCTGTGAGAGAGCAATTTGGCACAGGCTAAGGCTGCCAGGAAGCCTTCTAGCAGCTGAACAGAATGGGCRGTCATGGGATGTGGCTCAGTGCTAGATTGGTTCTGCTCAGTTYAGAAGTAAAGCGCTAACTTGCAACCGTGGGGTGCTTTTTGCATATATTTAAAATGATTATTACTCAATGTGGGTTTTATATTTACTATAGAAGTAAATACTTCATATTTACTATATAAATAATTTCGGAGAGAACATATGCACCGGCCTGCTTTAAAGGTTCTGCTCTTCAGAAAAAATACAGAGAAAATAAGAATTTGACATTATTAAATTTATATATACAAGTAACAATAGACAAATAGTTCTACTATTATTTTTATATATTTTATATATTACTATCATTTTAAATGTTGACAATCATTAACAATAAATGAAAATGTATCTGTAACTGTAAAAACCAATAGTGTGTGATTAATATTTCTGAAGACATGCAAAACACATTTAATCTTTTCAGTCTGTAACCTCAGTTATCAGAATTTCTGCTTTACTGATGCGTTAATGCTTAGTTGCACCTCAAATTTTGAAGCTTTCCAGTTCATCCCTGAACTCAGCCTTGACAAAACAATTTACCAGTATAGTAAATAATCACTAATATGGATAATATTAATGKCCATCTTTTTAAAATACTTTTAAAGCTTTTATAGTGAATTAAGCTTTTATTTGCRATTCAGCAGCATTTTATTAGTAACTTATTTGCCCTTATACGGAAGTTGGGGAGTGGTTAATGGGAAGACAAGAGTTTGCATTTTCATCACTATTTTTGCTACAAATAAGACACTGAATTGATAGAAAGTTGCTTTTCTTTTAGCTCAATTCCATGTAACATACGCAGTTAATAGCAATTCATAAAACACCAGTGGTAAGGGKTTTTTTTTATTACTGTTATACATGGCTGATATTTTCATGTTCTCCTTAATTAAACCAATCCTTTAACTGTATTAATGTCTTTCAGTAGGAAATACATAAGTTTCACACTTAAATGGAGAGGTCAAGCAGGCAGAAACAGATGTGTTTTAGTTTTTACATAGACATTCTATTTTCGAGGTCTTTAGATTCCCTTGATCACAGGACTTCCTGGGAAGATAAAAATGCTTTCCAATGGCAGCAGAAGTCACTATCAACTACAGAGTCTGTCCTTTGCTTTAAAGATTCAATCAGAGGTACCGTACTTACAGTAATAACATGGAAGATATTACAGTACTAGTAATAGGTTAGGTGTGATTCCAGTTACAATGGCTGCACAGGATAAGAATTTTTAAAGTCTCCATTTGAAACAGCAAGACGCTGACATGAAAACTGAAGACGTAAAGATGATGATCGATAGACATGAAATCATTTTAAATGACAAGAGTAGAAAAACTTGTAAGACGGCGAGAAAGGAATGATGACCTTGTAAAAAGGCATAGATAGCAATCTAGCAATCTATAATCTATAATGGCAGCTGCAACTGCAAGTGGGGGTCTACAGTGTGTAGGCACAACTAAGTATTATACATATTCCATGTAAGGGAGTAATACAGTTATTTGAACTGTAATTTCAAAATTCACAAAAAGTGAGAGAGTTCTCACAAATATTTTTGGGGCCAAGTCTTGAATGAACTTGAGGAAGTTGAAATAATTTCGAAAAGTGAGAAATAAGGTAGCTTCAAAATGTCAGATTTTTTTCTTTGAGAGCTCTTATCAGCACATCCTTCTACCCTGAAATATTCACCAAAGATGTGTAAATTACTTGAAAATCTAGACAAGATTTTGAATCCCATTTACCTTTCTCATATCTTCTCATGAGTTAAAMAGAAAGTATTACTCAAAATACTGACGTTCAACTGATGTTGATTTTTGAGCAGAATATAATCTTGTCATAAAATTTTTTAGAAGATCATATTTGTATTTTTCATTTGTTGTTCCCACGCAGAGTTCTATACACAGGAGTTTAGTCCTTTCTCATTCGCGTGTGCCTTGTCTTTTTCCCTATGTTACAAAAGATACATTGTCAGAAGTGTTTTCTAAATAGCTGGAACAAAAATAATGCTGTGTATTAGTAGCAAGTTAAGTGAAGGCAGCTAAGATCTATTTTAGACACCAGCAAACCTCTCTGAGCTCCTCTAAATTTATTTATTTATTTATGTACTTATTTATTTATTTATTTATTTATTTATTTATTTATTTAATAAGGCTAGAACTACTTGTGATAGACTAGAAGCAGCCTCTAATGATGTTATGAATACTGTTTCTCGATTCAGTTATCATTCTACTAACTATACATTTTTATCGGTCTAGGTCAAAAGTAAGACTGTCTGGAAGGGAAAAACATCTTGACATGTCATTCTCTAAAAAAGAGAAAAGATGCAGAGTAGCCACTCTRTTGCACTTTCTTGGCCCACTAGATTTTCTGAGAGTAATTGCATGAGACGAGGATCTAAGCGGGGTTTGGGTAGAGAGGATATTATCAAAAAGCATCCAGAGAATAGACTGATAGGCAGAAACCAGAGGCTGAGTATAATGCTGGATGACAATGACCTACACATTTTTTTAGGTAAAAAAAAAAATCCATAAAGCCTATTTATAAAATTTTTTATTCACCATGCTGACTTCTTTAGTCTAGGGGTGTGTGTTGATCCCACGTCCCAMTTCCCAGAGGAAATACTTCACTAACGGATAAGCACAGATGCTACTAACTGAAACTTGGCTTGCAGCATCCAAATGGCTCCATCCCAAGAGAGTGAAACATCAGGGAGCAAATGTGCAGGGAAGTGTCAGGGACCCCAGAAGAGAGGACAGAAGCAYATTCAGCCTAAAAGCCTACTGGACCTAAAGCGGACTGGGGTTTGAGTTGGGAAAATACACCCTCTTTGCATGCTTGAAATTCAAATTGATATTTGATTTGGAAAGATTCACAGACTCAACTGGTTAGCACAGTAAGAGGTGCTAGCCTCTTACCACAAAAATTTAAACCTATACCATGCCTCTGTGGTTTTATATGCACAATACACTATATATAATAATGGCTATGTAACCATGAGGGTTTTGTCCAACAGCAAAACGCATCAGTCTTTTCTTGGAACTAGATAAATGGTTTGCAGAATGTGCTTTTTTTTCCCTCAACAACCTTGTGACAGAGTAACACTCTGGTCCTTTAATTTTGTAGTTCAGCTGCTGAACCATAGCAGCAAAGGTTTTCAAAGTAAATTGGTATATTGTTTATGTTTGGTTACAAAAAAACAAATGGGATCTGGAGGTGCCATCTGCCAAGGCATGGCATGGCCACCTGAATATCAGCTATGCATGATTAACAGGCAAATGTGGACACTGGGACCCATAAAAGGAGGACAGCAAATACTGGGAAAGAACATTTGCTGCATAAGCCACCACCAAAACCTGCCTTTGTTGGAGACTGCAGACTGTTTTTATCGTGTTGAAATCATCTCCTTGAGACGCAGCTCAGCAGTTAAAGTACCTACATGAACGTGCAGGCGTTTTGTCTCTGCTTTTAGCTGCTTGCACAAAATAAGAATTTTGCTCCCAGTCCTTTGGGAAACCCATGTCAATTGGATTGAATCACTTAGGCCAAGTAAAGATGATCTGTGTGGGACATCGTAGTGCAGCATTTTGCAGGCAAGTCCACAGCAGACAGCCATCATACAATGGGTAAATTCTCACATTGTTCTGCAATTTGGATCTTACCCTAAAGAACGATGTCCAWGTTCTCGGAAATATTGGGCACCTGTTCATCCATCCTGGGCGTCCCTTCCACTGCTTGCACAGCTCACAACGCTTGCTTTACTGCATTGCATCAGTAAATTAGAGACAGAATTATCCATGGAGAGAGAAACACAGGCTGAACCATGCCAGACTACTAATGGAAAGACACTCAGTTCCATTTTGGCCCTACACATAAGTCACAGCACTACATATAATTTTTTTTTTTTTTTTTTAATAACTGCCAAAGAACTCTTGGAAGCTATGAGATGACCCTTCTTTCTACAGTAAACACATTCCTCAATATCAATTTTAAATAACTATCAAACCACGTCATGTTTTAGCATTCATTCTACTGTTCGTTAGGCTTTTTCAGCGGGAAACAAACACATATTTTCTAACCATGTGAGAATTATTGAGCAAGCTTTTCTATTTCTAAGCAATGACAACATTTTCGTGGCACTCTTCTGGAGACACAAGTGTTGTTGCACTAGCAAGCTCACTCCCCACATCTGCTTTCATCATGCTAAAGCAAATCATAAGCAATTCCAGCAACAAAATTCTGCAAATCCAGCCGCACTCCTACTGCAGTGGAAACAAGAGCGGCAGCTGTTTTCAGACGTTCATGTTACAAATTACACTCTTGGTTTCAGTCACTCAATCAGTAACTTTTCATGATTTCCCTTCAAAGAGATCTATTCAGATAAGTTTTCTTAAATACTATACAAAGAATAATAAAAAAAAAGGCAACCTATTCTACATAATGTATATGAAAGGAACAAAAAAGTTTCAGCTGGTCTTAAATTGTATGTTGATGTGTCTAAACCTATTTTAAAACTTTTCAGATTTATGKTTGTATTTACTTAAGAATATATGAGTTCAGTCCTTGTCCCACATGAACAAAAACGAAATAATGAAAATCCAGGCCTAATGGCTCCATAGATATTCACTCCGGTATACCTGAAGCTGCATGATTTGCCACTCATGCATATATCTATATACAGCAAAGTGGGTAGACATTGCATAAAATATATTTTGTGCTTCTCCGGTCTTGGACAGATTAGCACAAATTAAATTTCACACTAATCTGCTCATGGTCAGGAGTGCTACTTTAGGACTGAGGGGGTTTCAGCTAATTGTAAAAAATATTCTGCTCTAGTAGTATTATCTGCAAATATAGCAAATATTTCTGCTGAGCTCTTTCTCTGTTTATCAATACTGAATCAATAACTGATGATGAATAACATCTGTGTGCAGGAACATACTGTCTTAATCTATCTTATTCTGTTGACCAAATGTAGTAACTTTTTTTCCACTTCAGATTTATGTACCAAATGTTCACTAGTCATCACTTAGGTTACACTGCTTAGTGATGTTTGACCTCCCACGTCATATGGCATTTGAGTCAATAATAAGGCAATAATAAGTCAAGACAGGAGAATATACTGAACTGCCAGAAGAGGGAAGTCCAGGATCAGAAGTTTGTTCTTCAGAGCCAACATGACATGAGGAGTATGAAAACCTTACAAAATATTATCCTTTTTAAGCAAAGTGTGCTGAAGCAGGACCGTGCCAGCTATGTAGAACAAAGTAGCAAAGAAGTATTTCACAGACAGCTTGCTCCAACTCCTATTTTCAAGTATTTAAAAAATAGCCTATGCTATTGCCTAAGGAAACTGTCATTATCTCCTCAAATTAACCAGTGAAGTCCTGTTCTGCTCTATATTTGGCTGAAGGACAGATAAAACTCTACRTGTAACAGAAATGGTCAGGGAGCATTGTTCTTTCTTATAACTGAATCAAGAAAGATTCAAATACAGCGACATTACACATGTCCAAAGGGCAATTTAAATGCTCGGTGAAAATGTTGTGGGAAAGTACAGCCAATACCTCAAAGAAGGCAGCAGCTAGACCCTCTGCCACTGGAAATAATAGAGAAAAACTCACGCATTTCATCACAGCTGAAGTCCTGACTAATTTAAAAATTGCTCTTTAAAACACCACAAATATATTTATTTTGGCATGAGACTAAATACTGGAAAATATTTGTGCTGCATAGCAGGGGAACTGAGATAATATTACACTTTGTTTTGTAGCACTTTCCTGTACCAAAATTTAGCTCTGTGTTCTGTTAGAAGCCGGACCTTTTTAATGACTTTCCAGAGTGCATTATACAGTTAAAAATCAGGAACTTTGATATGTATAACATTGATAAATAAATGTTAACAAGTCCCAATCATCTTCAAAGGGGGAATGTTATACAGTTTCTGAGTAAGCAAATATTAAATACACACAGAAAGCATTATAAATAATAAAAACATTTTAAAATGTATTTACAATAGTATGAAGAGCTTTAAACAAAAACTCTTAGACAGTAAAAGTCCAGGCATTACTCATACAGACTTCCCTGCATTTGTAGCTGTTGAACACTTAAATTTCAAGGCAAGGCTTCAGCATACATGCCAACATTTACACTTCTCCTATAACACACTTATATAAACACTTTCTTTTCTGATCTTCGCTCAGAGATGATTTTTCTATTTCTATAGTGCAATAATGATTTGTCGTATGCGAGTTCTTTCAAAACACTCCAGAAAGCAGCCAACTGAAAGCCTGGGAAGATCCCTGCAGCTGCTGGGGTCGTTACTGAGCTGCCCAGTAGCCAGCAAGAAATGACTGGGTACTCAATGATGCGCCAGTGCTGGAAAGTGCATTGGGATAGAAATCCTACCTTCAGCTAGACAGGCATGGGCAGGACTCTTTTCAGCATCCAAATTCCCAACTTTTCTTTGTCTCCTGCTGGCTCACCTTGCAGGGTGAGTCAAGGACTGGAGACTCCAGGAGGAGAAAACACACCAGGAAACATATCTCTGTACCTTAATGAACAGCTTCTGTTTAGCATACCCATTACCAGCATTTGCACACCCATTTCTGTTTGGTGCTGAGTCTCTCTCTGAGCTTTGTTCTTCCATACTTTGTACAGAAATATGTTGTTTTACCACTGAAAACTGTATGCCATCCTCACTGATTTTGACCCTTACAAAGTCAAAGCAAAAAATCCCTACAGGATACATTCATATGTCAATGTTTTCATTCCTTTTAATGTGAGGGGGGCTTATTTGGCAATTTTAGGAAGTTTTCCAGGTCTGTTTCAGAATATAAAATGCAAGTCCAAACTCAGTAACTCAATGCGATTGTCAGAACACTTGAAAAAAATCTGCTTGTTATTCAACTGAAATCATAAACGTCCTTGAGGAATGTTCGCTATGAACTAGCAGCAAATACACTCATGCCATTGCTGAGGTTTGGTCAATAGAAGTAGACCATGAGTTTCAAAGCCAAGATCCATTCGTTGTCGTTTTCCTTCTCACTCCTCATGCATGTATGCTATTGCTTGCCAGTGTCCAGTATTTATCCTTTAAAACTTTGTCCCTTCCCTTTTATGGGCTGGTGGAGCATTATGCTGATGTGCTAGACGAAGAGATTGCATGAGTCAGTCACATTTCTCAGCAACAAGTTCTGAATTCACTAGATCACTGTGAGATGTAACCTGGAATGCACATTAAGGTATTAATGTAGTGTGTATGCTTGATATCAAGTTCTCATGCTGAGCTGCACTGGTGTTAATCTAGTTTGATTACAGAGTCTAATGTAAATTCTTAGACAGATATTCTATTTTAGCTGAGAAACGAATGCTGACAGTTTACTGCGAGATGACAAATGAATGCTGACATTTTATTCTTACATGTTTATAAATCAGTTTAAAGGTTAAGAGTCGTTAATGCGGGCAATCTGAAGAATCCATATACATAAACAAAATATTCATTTTGGATAACTATATATGTCCAATGTCATTCACAAAAGATAAAAGTCAGATTAAAGAAAGAGGGGAAAATGCAGATTTATCAGTATTAGTTTATCTTTTAACTGGAAACTGAATTACCTGATTGACAGGTCTTGTGATCAAGCCCGTAATACACAACAAAGTTTTTTTTTTTCTTTGTCATTTGCCTAAAAAAAAATCTACATGATGATTCCTAAAGAATAAAGTTTAACCCCTCCATTCCCACATGATGCACGCTGATCAGAACCATTTGCTTGTAGCTAAACCAATCTTGCAGTCACTCTGGATATGATAAGGAAAATGTAATCTCTATGGTCTATGCTATGACACATTATGAGAATAATTTACATGCTTATTTTTATTCCAAACGTCCTTGATATCACCAATGCTAAGAAATAGTCATGCCTTGCTCATATATTTCCAGGAAGAGGATGAACAGTGCTGAAGAAGAACACCAATTCTAACAGCAATTTTTAATCACTACTGATAACCGCCTCCAGATGAGAAAGGGACAGTGAAAAGTAAAAATTAATTGTCTATTTTACTGAAAGTGTGGCAGACAGACACTGTCTAGATGAACACATTCTGTGGATCATGTTAGAAACAGTCCTCATTATGCTCTTACACTGCTTAAGTAATGCAAAGAGGTTTCTGTGTTGAGAAAAATTGAAGCCAGTGTTGACTACATAGAAAAAAAAAAAAAAAAAGAGAATGAGATTAGCTTTGTAAACTACAAGTCAGAAATCCTGGAATAATGTTTTTACTGCATACAGCCTAAGATGTCAACTGTGTTTGGGAAATTTAAAAGAATTTTCTGTTGCATATAGGCTGTTTTGCATTCCTCTGTTACCTATTAGTTAAAGAATGAGACTTCCAGAGACAAAAATTCATAGTCAACAGTTTGGATTAAACAATTCTTCTGTCTGTGCTATAGCCATGCTTAGGGAACTGCAGTAATCACTTGGAAGTTACAGTCAAAGTTCCTACATTTTTAAACCACATTTCATACACATTCAGATAATAGTCATAGCCATAGACCGTTTGGAGGAGAAATTTGGATCATCTTCGAATGACTCGTTAAGTAAATTTTGTCTTTATTTCTCATCATTCCTGAAATGTCTTCTTAATCAAAATGACTCACACTTTTTTTTTTTATGAATACTTTTTTAAACATTCTAAAAGGAAATAAATGTTATTAAAACCCAGTAATCTGCTTTATACTGTTTCAGTAGGTCATGGGCTGCTTGGTGTTCTCCACAGATTTACCTACTGTGCTCATCAATGCAGGACCAGCCTCCCTTCTGCACAGGTAAGTTAGAAAACAGTCTGCAGGAAATTCAATGAAATGTTCAACCTGAACATGTGTATTACACTAAAAAAATGGATGTTCCACTGCAAAGCATTTAGAGGTCTGACAATAATAATAATAAAAAGGAATATTGCTCAATTGAAATTCACTTTCAAATTCACTTTCAAATTCTAGACAGTCACTGCTGTTTTCCCCACAAGTCATTTACTTTTGTTCAAGATTCCAGCCGGACATTCACTGCCATAATAAAAAATTAAGGGATGAGCTATTGAGAAACAGCAAATCTTGGTAAATAAAGCCTTTCATTTCAACTCTACAAGAATATACTGCTTCTTTTTTAAGCAATCATATGCAAGCAATTCAAATGTAATCCTTTTCCTGAACCCCAACATTAAAGCAAACCTCCTACTCTGTGCAGAGCTGCTCTTTGCCTTACCACTACATAAGCACCCGCCAAACATAATAAACACTTGCAGTGTAGGTATATCACTACATTTGTCTGCTGCAATGCCTTGATTAAAATGAAAAACCTCTTGTTATTTAAAAGGCTGTACAGACAAGGATGGTATGGCATCCTTGTGCTTTTCATACCGAAAATATTTCAGCCTTCCGAAAATTGTTGCACAGAACATAGAACTGTCATCTACACAAGTTCATAGTTAATGTGTTGCTTCTTAATTATTATCTTTAATTACTTAACAGTGAAGTGAAACCAAATTATTGTTCATCAAAGATAAAGGACTTCCAGGCTTCCTGTTTAAACTAGTTTACTAGTTTAAACTAGTTTACTACTTAGGAAGAAAATACCCAGCACCACCCACCCTTTTCTTAGACACACCCACTGCTCATAACCAGTGAGACCCCATCACTGTGTCAGTGATTATATACCCTAAGGCCAAGGATCCATATTTTTCATGTTTTGTTTCTACATCTGTCCAGTGTACCATATAGTTATATCACCCTACCAAATTGGAACTGCAAACATTTCAAGAATGAATTTGCTTTGTGATGAATTTTTGAAATGGTCTGAAGAAATCATCTCAGAAAACTGCTGAAAGGGATCATTTCTTTCATAGGTTACCGCAGTTTAGAGGGACATCACCTAGAAATGTTAAAATCACACACTGCTTCCTAGACCTTGTTCTGAACAGAGGCCAGGTGCCAAATCTCACTTTGCCTTCAATGAGAAGTTTCAGAAGCTTTTCATTGAAGGTTCTGAAAAGGAGTTGCAAAAGTAATTGAGATAGTGTCCAAGAAGCCCTAAAAAGCATCCAAAGATGCCTTAGTAAAACCACAGAATTTTAGAATAGCTAGTTTTTTTCTTTTTTTTTTTTTTTTTCGATCATGATGAATTTACATATACCTACTAAATGACATTGTAGACCCACACTTTGCTAGAGCACATATTTCTGAGGAGAGCATGACTGTGGATATATAAAGATTGGCCCATTCCCTTCTCTTCTGCCCAAAATGGGAAGGTAAAACTTCTGGAACTTGAGAGAAGAAAGCCCTCAACACAGCTTTGCAGGTAGGTCAGCAYTGGCATTTAAACACACCACCCAAAAGGTATCATTTACTAAAAGGCAAGAGAAGATGGCCTGCAGTGCCTAGGGAGAAGGACCACACTATATTTTTGTGAGGAGGGCATAACTACCGAAAGCCCAGACTGTATTAGATGCAGTGATGGGAGGCATGTAACTTTTGTGTTTGCTGCCTTTGCTGATACAAGGGTCCACAAGTTTGAAGAGGTACAAGCAGTACATAAAAAAAAGTCATAGTTATATGTCTTCTTTTATGGAAATAATTGCATAAGTAAGTAGCTTGTTAACAATATACCAAGTTCCTTATTTTTAAAAATAGATGTAAATGTGGCAGTAGTTGGGGCACTTGATCCATAGTACATTTAAAAGCAAGCTCCTTAATTACTTAAAAATGATCCTAGTAATGAAATCCTGATGAACAGGCTGATACACAGTATGTTCCAGGCAAACTAACTGCAGTTTCTGGGACATGTTTTGCCCTCAGTAGCATCAAAAAAAAAAAAAAAAAAAAAAAAAAA
>NW_020456054.1:1263234-1328144 GCF_003342845.1 Nothoprocta perdicaria | reverse complement strand
CAGAAAAGCCTATCAGAAAAGTGAGGGCAAGACTTTGGGTGCTTTCCCCCAAAAAAAGGGAAGGGGGAAGTCACATGGAGGCAGGACAGTTCCACTTTGCTAACATTTGCAAAGAAAGACCCAATTCACTAGAGAACTAACATGCTTACAAAGCACTTAATAACAGGTCAAACTTGCCTGGAAGAACCTGGAAGAACCACCTTGTGAGGATGACAATAGTACAGTCATGTAGTCCTTTCCAAAGAATATAAAAGACAGAGCCTAGCAGTGATGAGTTGAGCAAGGTGCAAGAACCACAACTGAACAGCTCCTCTGGTTGGACTGCGATATCAGTATCCCTTCACTCCCCTGGGACAACTGGCTAGGGTGACTCCTCACGAAGGTGAGTGTCCCCTGTATGTTCAGGGTGTCAGAGTGCTCATTTGTATCTCCTTTTAAGGTTGAGTGTCCCCTGTACTTCCAGGGTGTAGAAATGCTAGCATATAGTTTTCACTTCTTGCTTGAGAGTTGAGGTGCCCCATGTATATTTAGGCTAAGGTAACAGTGTAGMATTCTATTTTATTTTGCTTTTACTCTATTTCATTTTACTTTATTTTTTCTTCTCTATGGAACTGGTGTTGACTAATCGATCAGTTGATTCCTATAGCAATTACACCAGTTAATAGTGGATGTTGYTATTGAAAGATCTTATGCTGGTGAAGAAAAGCAAAAAAAAGCCTTTCTGGATTATTTTACTGTCCTCTGAAACAATGGCTGCACATACATCCTACACACCTGCCGGCACTTTGAGGTATGCTGCTGATCATSCAGAAAATCTTGCTGACTGACTCTACACAAAAATAATCTGTAAATGACATCACGGTCCAGAGCAACGCATCTATAGAACAAGGCATAMAAAGAAAAAGTGAAACATAGGTAATTTGATAAGGCAGTAGACAAAGCTGATCTGGAATTGAATTTGGTGATGGTTCTGGAAGCATAACAGCAGCAAAAAGAAGACCAGAGAAAATGTGGTTCCCCTGCTGGAWGGGGCAGGGGAAAAGCATCATGGAAAAGGCTGAGGTACTCAATGACTTTTTCACCTTGGTCCTTATGGTACGATTTGCCTTCAGTAAACCCAGGATCCTGAGATCAGTAGGAAAGAAGGGGGAAAAGAAAGATAGAAGATCAGGAAGGAAGAAGATCAGGTTAGGGAACATATATTGGATATACATAGGCCTATGGATCTTCACGGGATACATCCACAAGTGCTGAGAGCGCTGGCTGATGCCCTTGCAAATCATAGAATCACAGAATCCTTAAGGTTGTAAGGGACCTTTAGAGATTATACAGTCCAATCCCCCTTCACACACAGGGTCACCTAGAAYATAGGGCACAGGGCTGCATCCAAGCGGGCTTTGAAGACCTCCAGAGAAGGAGATGTCACAAACTCTCTTGGCAACCTGTTCCAGGATTCCATCACACTCAATGTCAAGATTTTTTTTCCTTAAGTTCCTGTGGAACTTCTGGTGCTTCAGTCTGTGGCCATTTCCTCTAGTCCTATCAGTGACCACCCCTAAAAAGAGGCCGGCCCCTATCCTCCTCACTCCCTCCCTTGAGGTATTTGTTTACTTATCAGATTCCCCCTCAGCCTTCTCTTCTCCAGGCTGAACAGGCCCAGCTCCCTCAGCCTTTGCTCATAGGGCAGATGTTCCAGGCCCCTGATTATCCTCATAGCCCTGCRCTGGACTCTCTCCAGCAGCTCCACATCCCTCTTGTACTGGGGAGTCCAGAACTGGACACAGTGCTCCAGATGTGCCCTCACTAGGGCTGCATAGAAAGGGATGATCATCTCTCTCAGCYTGCTGGAGACGCTCTTATTARTGCAGTCTAGAATCCCATTCACCTTTTTGAATCTTTGCAAGTTCGTGGTAATCTGGGGAGATACTTGAAGTCTGGGGGAAAAAAAGGGCAATAATTTCCAAACATAAAGAGTAAGAAGGCAATGGGAATGCTCAGCCTGGATTTAYGAAGAGCTAGTCAAACATAACGAACCTGACAGCCTTCTATAATGAGAAGACTGCCTTGACAGGTTGGTGAGGAGATAGAAATCGATATTGTTTATTTTGCACTTAGCAAGGCTTTCAATAAGGCTTTCTGTAACATCCTCAAAYTGATGAACCACAGGCTGGACAAATGTCTGACTGAAAAATGGCTGAACTGGCACAAAAGCCAGCTGTACACCAGTCACCTGCCATGTCCCACAGGGGCCAATATTGGGATGAACACTCTTCAGCATCTTAAATAACGACCTTGATGGCGGAACAGAGTGAAGACTTGATGGAAGAGAGTGAAGACCAGAAGACTGGTCTGCAAAAGGCACAAAACTGGAAGAGCAGCTGATACACTGGAGGATTGCTCATAGGGACAGTGATATGCTGGAGAAATGGGCCAACAGGAACTTCGAAAAGCTCAGTAAAAGGAAATGCTGAGTCTTTCACTTTGGGAGGAATGACTGTAGACACTACTACAGGACGGCAGTTGACTGTSTAGGAAAAAAGGTTTGCAACAAAGTGGGTCCTGGTGGACTCAAAGCTGATCATGAGGCAGCAAAGCCCTGTTGTTTCAAGTAGGACCAAAAGCCTCCCGAGCTTCTAGGCAGAGAATTTCTAGTTGGTCAAGGGCAGTGATCCTTCCCCTCTACTCAGTGCTGGTGAGTACAAAGCTGGAGTGCTATGTCCGGTACTGGGCTACCAAGTACAAAACACCCATGGACACACTGGGGCAAATCCAGAGAGGGACTGCAAAGATAATTAAGGAACTGGAGAATCTGCCATAGAAAGAATGGTTGAGAGAACTGGCACCGTTCAAGTTGGAGCTGTTTCTGGAGGAGTTTACAAAACTTTACAGCTCATATGACTGGAACATGGCTATGGATGGCTTTASGCTTTTTAGGAAGGTCAGACCAGGAAGGCAAGGTGGTGAAGTTACTCTTTATGTGAGAGAGCAACTGCAATGTATGCAGCTCAGCATAGGGGAGGACAAAGCGCGAGTCGAGAGCCTCTGTGTGAGGATTAAAGGGCAGGTCAACAACGGTGACACGGATGTTCACTGCAGGCCTCCTGACCCGGAAGAAGAAGTGGATGAGGTCTTCTACAGGAAGCTGCAAGTAGCCTCACAACCACAGGCCCAGGCCCTCATGGGGGCCTTCCGCCACCCTGATGTCTGCTGGGATCAGCATACAGCTAGGAACAGACAGTCCAGGAGGYTCCAGTAGGTTCCTGCAGTGTATTGTTGATAAATTCCTGATGGAGATGGTAGTTGAGCCAACAGGGAGAGAGGCGCTGCTAGACCTCATATTAACAAACAGATGATCTAGTTGGAAATGTGAGGGTTGGGGTCAGTCTTGGCTGCAGTGACCATGAGGTGCTGGAATTCACGATCGTACGTGGAGGAAGCTGGCCAAGAAAAGCATTACAAACCTGGACTTCAAGAGAGACGACTTTGACCTCTTCAGAGAGCCCCTTGGAGGAATCTCCTTGCCAGGGTCCTAAAAGGAAAGGGGTCCAGGACAGCTGGCTAATATTCAAGGACCACTTTCTCTAAGCTCAAGATCTGTGTATTCCGACAAGAAAGAAGTTGAGTAAGGGGGGYAGGAAATCTGCGTAGATGGGCAAGGAGTTCGTGGGAAAACTTGAAGAGAAAAAGAGCACATGTATAGTGTGGAAGAAGGGCCAGACCACATGGGAAGAATATAGAAATATKGTCAGAGAATGCAGGAATGCAATGAGGAAGGTCAAGGCCTGTCTGGAATTAAGGGATGTCAAGGACAACAGGAGGGACTTCTATTAATTACATCAGCAGCAAGAGGAAGACTAGGGAAAATGTTAGTCCACTGCTGAATGGGGAGGGTGCCTTGGTGACAGAGGATGCAGAGAAAGCAGAGGTACTAAATGCCTTCTTYGCTTCTGTCTTTACTACTAAGGCTGGTCCTCATGAACCACAGAGCCCAAACACAAGAGACAGAGAGACAGGAGACAGGAAGACTTTCCACTAGTTGAGGAGTATTGGGTTAGGGATTATTTAGGCAAACAGGACACCCATAAATCTATGGGCCTGGATGGGAAGCAGCCAAGAGTGTTGAGGGAATTGGCAGAGGTTGTTGCTCAGCTGCTCTCCATCATCTTTGAGAGATCATGGAGAACAGGGGAGGTCCCAGAGTACTGGAAGAGAGCCAACATCACTGCAGTCTTCAAAAAGGGAAAGAGAGAGGAGCCGGGCAACTGTAGGCTGGTCAGCCTCACCTCTGTCCCTGGTAAGGTGATGGAGCAGCTCAYCCTAGAGAGCATCTCTAGGCATGTGAAGGAAGAGAAGGTGATCAGGAGTAGTCAGCATGGATTCACCAAAGGGAAGTTGTCTTTGACCAACCTGATAGCCCTCTGTGATTGGATGACTGTCTGGATGGATGAGGGRAGAACCATGGATGGTGTCTACCTTGACTTCAGCAGGCTTTTGACAGTCTCCTACAGCATCTTCATGGAGAAGCTCAGGAAGCATGGGTTAGGTGAGTGGACAGTGAGGTGGTTTACGAACTGTCTGGATGACAGAACTCAGAGGGTGGTGATAACTGGGGCTGAGTCCAGTTGGAGGCCTATGGCCAGTGGTGTTACCCAGGGATCAGTACAGGGTCCAGTGCCGTTCAATTTGTTCATCAGTGACTTGGATGAGGGCACTGAGTCCATCCGGAGCAAGTTTGCAGGTGATACCAAGCTGGGTGGAGTGTCTGAMACTCCAGACAGTGCAGCCATTCACAAGGCTCCAGGTCAAGCTGGCGAGTTGAGCAGAGAGGAACCTCATGAGATTCAACAAGGACAAGTGGAAGGTCTTTCCCTTGGGGAAGAATAACCCCAGGCATCAGGACAAATTAGGGKTTGACCTGCTGGAGAGCAGCTTCGTCAAGATAGACTTGGGAATTCTGGTTGTCACCAAGTTARCCATGAGGCAGCAGTGCCCTCGTGGCCAAGATGGGATTCTGGCTGCATCAGGAGGATGTTGCCAGCAGGTGGAGGGAGGGGATCCTGTGCCTCTCCTCAGCTCTGGTGAGGCCGCACCTGGAGTACTGTGTGCAGTTCTGGGTTCCCCAGTACAAGAGGGATGTGGAGCTTCTAGAGAGGGTCCAGCGTAGAGCAGCAAAGATGATTAAGGGACTGGAGCATCTATTGTTTGAAGAAAGACTAAGCAAGTTGGGCCTCTTTAGCCTGAAGAAGATTGAGACAGGATCTGATTAATACATGTAAATACCTAAGGGGAGAATGTAGGGAGGAAGGGGTCAAAGTCTTCTCGGTGGTGGCCAGTGATAGGGTTAAAGGGTCCAAGTTGAAACACAGGAAATTCCATCTCCATGTGAGGAAGAACTTCTTTACTGTGAGGGTGACAGAACTCTGGAATAGGCTGTCCAGAGAGGTTATGGAGTCTCCTTCTTTGGAGATCTTCAGAACCCACCTGCATGTAACCCTGTGCAATATTGTCTAGGTGTCCCTGCCTGAGCAGAAGGTTGGACTAGATTACCTCTAGAAGTCTCTTCCAACCTCAACCATTCTGTGATTCTTTGCAGCCTGTCTAGATGACGTTAYTTTGGGCTGTTGAGTAGGCTAAATGTTCTCCAGGGGTCCCTTCTGACCTTAGTGATTCTGTGACGTTAGCTTTTCTGGATATGTCTCCAGCCACCTGAAGTTTCCTCTATATTTAGAGGGAGGTAATTCCTTCTATACAGCTGTACAGCTAGTGCTATCATATACAAAATAAGTTGATTGTACAGTATATAAATATTGTGGAACCTGTATAAAGGTCGTGAAGACATATTTTCTTTTATCTACTTCTAGACACTGCAATTGCAGTGGATATTCCATAATTCATTTCAATGGGAGTTTTCTTAGTATTAGACATAAGTTCCAAATGGTTGACCTGAATTTTTAAGGATTTGTTAGTAGCAAGTGGTGTTAGTGGAATGGTAGTCCTCTAGAAAGAAGGGATTTTGCTGCTTTGCAGAATGCTAACTTTACGTCATGTCTGTTTCTAAAAGAACTTCAGGTTAACTCATGTTTTCAGTATGCTGCATTTTGCATCAGACTCTCTTTACTGTAATGAAACAAGTCATTTATTTTTATGTAAGCTTGCATCACTTCTCTCACTCCACTGCTGCTCATTGTCGTAAACATCTAGAGAACCTCCCAGTAGATAGCTCTTTGCACTTGGGATGCTCAGTTCTTTAAAGTCAGCCTTGGGTTGCTTACAAACCAAATGAGAGAGCTACCTGGGGGACCTAGTCATGCATGTCAGCTGGTCAGCAATGGTACTTGCATCTCTGGAAAATTTGCTTCTCTTCCACATAGGGCTGGTTTGTTGAATATCCCTTTTTCTGCCAAGGTCTRCGAGTGCCAGTGAGCAGCTGTCAGAACAGCTGTCACAGGCACAGGCAGGTACTTGTCACKGCATGGGACCTTATTCGCATGGCTGAGCTGCGAGGGGCCAGGGAGGATACAGCTTTGGGAAACACTGTGCTGCAAGTGCCTTTGAGTTAGCCCATCACTACAGATGGCTGCACTCTTGTACCCTGCACCTTGCCTCTGTTGTGTTCTATGGCCCAACTGTGACTTGTATTTTTAGTTTTAAACTAAAAGAGGGAATGGAGAGGGAAGGAGAAGGAGATTTTAGACTAAATTTCTGTAAGTTAAATCTGCACAGTCTCCTTCTTTTGGTCTAGAGCATAGTTTGAAGATTATCCCTCCAATTGGATTTTGCATTTCCTCTTATTCTTTTTGTTCAAGGAGATCATTTGAGGGGGGTTTCTTTTATTTTCTCCTCTGAAACCTTGTGGCAATAAACGGACATGTCCCTTTCCCCTTGCATGCTTAGCCCAGTATAGAAACTTCAATCATAACCTGAGCCGGCTTCTCTCTAAACAGTTTTCTTCTTTGATCAGTCTTTGAGCCTACAAGCTCAATTTATTAGATTCCATGTATCTCTTGTTCATCAGAATTAGCATTAGATCGAAAATGTCAAAATACCAAAAAAGGCAGTATGCTCTCCCTCTGGTAAAATGCCAGCAGTCAGCCCGGTAGCGTTTTACCCACATCCTCCTGAAAACCAAGTTGCCAGGGGTTTAGCAAGTTTTGCTCAAAAGGAAAAAGCAAATGAATTGAAGGTTGCATCCCCTAAGTAAACTGAATAAACGAACCATGCAGCTACACTCTTTTAAGGGCCAAATAGACTTGACGATCTATTACCATTTCACATCTCAGCTTCTCCATTTACTGCCCTTGTGGCTCCCACTTCAAACAAATGTGGGAGTAGAAGGGCTAATTTTGTCATGATGTAGATTGAGGATTGTGGTTTCTGCAATCTGTTCTGTATCAGCCGGTCACAGCTACAAGACAGATCTTCTGGCACACAGAAGTTTATCTTCTTATAAATAAGGAAATTATTAGTGCATGTGAATAATTGAGCAGAGAAATGTTTGGAGAACAGATGGGCTTTCTAAACAATGATGATGCTAGTGGTCCTGAAAGGCGATTGTGTTTACATATAGTCAACACGTCAGGATCATGCAATCCTGACTTTTCAGCCTGAAAAACCACTAGCACTGGAAAAGGTGAGATGAATATTTCTAAAATATTTTMAGGTGTACCCAGTGTTACTCATCACAGTAGTGACTTTCCTTACTTGGAAACCTATCCAAAAGTTTGAAAGGAAGAACATCCATGAACATACTCACTTAAAGGCTATGCCAATCAATGTATGAGCTAGAGTTTTTGCTATTAGTTGTGCTGGGAAGAGTTCCTGCCAAGCTGAGGTGCTTAAGTGAGTCCTGTGGATGCTGCAGGATGGGGCTCGCTCTGCATGGGCTGGCTCAGGTGCCGATCCACAACAGCGCAGGTTGCAGCCTGCTGCAGACTGCTGCAGATGCTTCTGCTGTCCTCACTGGTGGAGACTGCCACCTTCTCCGTTGTGGAGAGCTAGCTCAGGCAGCTCATTTCACCCACTTCCACCGTGTAGAACAAGGAGACATTGATTCAAGACAGGTTAAAGAGTTAAAAATATAAAAGACAAAAAGGCAGAAGAACTGAATAAAACCTTTAATTGCAAAAACAACTCTTCTGGCAGATGGAAAAAAATGAGTGCGTGAGCAATTGGGTTGGCAGGTTGGCAAATATCTTGCTTTGGGAGCTATGCCAAGGAGCCGAGAGCAGAAAGGGCAGAGGGTAACATCTCCAGCAGCACAGCTACATTTGGAAGAGAATGTGCCATTCCCCTACTATGTGCCACAGTGCACCAGTTACCTAAGCAATGAGGATTAAAGGGTCTGGCTCTTGCTTCTGCAGACAAAGAATTTGTCTAATCACCTCATTTATCTCCTTGATCTTATTTTTAATCTAGTTTAGCTTCTTACCCTGTCTTGTTCATCTCTGTATATATTTTACATATGTATATATACACGTGCATGTCTGAGAATATATACATGGACACAAAAGTTCTTGTCTGATGCTTGCAATCACAATGCATTCATCTTTTGCATCCACATTATGAAGAAGCTTTCATTATCTGAGTGCAAATTTTCTGCCCCCTTCCCTTTATGGTGTTTTATTTCACTCTACACACAAATACCGTCATTATTTTTTCAGTTCTTTCCACTAAGGCTCCAATCGGTCTAGATGCACAGTGCTGTGGAAAGCTTCAGATAAGAGGACCAAGAGTGTTCCCTGTGGGCTAACGTCACTGAATCTTGGGTATCTATCTGATTTATCTCTTATTTACAGTGGGGTCAAACTACTCTATCCTGTGTTGTGTCTTTCCTGACAGCTCTCGGCGACACACAGCCTCATCTGTGAAGGGCATCTGGAAGGTGGGAAGAGCTGCCCATTTCCTTGGCAGCCCTGGGGAGCCAGAGGAAGAATCTCTGCATTGGCAATGGGTGGCATCACTTGGGAGTGGTTCTCCAACTATGCATTTCATGGTATTTTAGCTACTCCCCGTAGGCCTTCAGGTTCATGTGCATACTTGTTTTGTGGTGCTGATACTTTGCTAATACTGCCTGGTACAGGCACTGATGTGCCCATACTACACTCCTCAACCTGGCAAAGTGCCTGTTCCCCTTTCTTCTATCTTTTTTGCCCCTCAATTAGATTCTCCAACACCATTCTTTTTCCACATTATTTTCTTTAAGCCTTGTCTTCAAAGCTATGAACAGCTCTATCTCAACCAACATCTTAGAATGAATTCAGTTTCATAGGTTATTTCTGTTTTGGAAAAAAAGAAATACCCCTCTTTCACCTCACCTGGCTTATGATGGTGGCTTTGATGATTTTTTTTTCTTTCTACGTCATTTTTAAGCGTTATATTTTTTTCTTTCCAATGGTACGTCATTTGTTATGTATGAGAACCACCACCTCCTATAGCATCTTCTCAGACTAGGTCTGGGATGACACTACTTTATTGCTGTGCACAGTTTCAGGCAAGGGACATAGTCATGAAGTTAGCAGCATGGATCCACAGCAGATATCTACAATGTGGCTTTATGACTATTTGTAGCAGGGAGAAAATATCATCAGAACTTTAGCTTTCTGATGCTAATTCAGACAAATGGACATCAGTTTGTAGCAAAACCCCTTGCAATTTGCATTAAGCCTGTCCACTTCACTTAAAATAAAAAGTGACCATAATATAAAATATTCAAATATTGGATGGAGATGAGAGAGATCATGTAATGAATGTGCAAAAGTTACTATATACATGGGGATTCTTATCAGTCCTTCAAGCCAACTTACAGAATAGATGAAACCACATGAGCCAGACAGGGAAGTGGCCACCACGTTGGTCCATAGGATTTTTCTTTTTTCTTGAGTTACTCAGGTCTAGTTGATTGCCTCAAAGTTTTATTCACTGACTCCAGCTGATGAAATAGTCAGTCTAAGCCATATAGCTGAGGTAATCTGCTTTCTTCTGACTTTTAGATATTAAAGATGCACTAAAAGTGGGCTCTTTTCGTGTAGATGATGTGGTAAATAGTTAATAAACCTACAAAAACTCACAAGCAAAAACAGGAAAGAGCCCGTATTCAATAGGAACTTTTAGTAATAGTGTAATGGTTTTAAAATCACTTTGAAAAATGCATTATCTGTAGATAATAAAATATACCAATTTGGTCAGAAAATAGATCCAACTAGTCTATTATTGTAAATAATATATACTATTTATAGTATAGATGCGTAAAACCACCTCATCCCTCCCTGATGAAATTATAGCAACATTATTCAATCTTGCTGAAGAGATTTAAGAGATATCTCCTGCTGCTCAAGTTTTTGTTCTTACCTTACACAAGCAGATATAAAAATGGATGCAACAAATGGAAAGAAATGGAAAATTGTGTGTAAAAAAATGGGGAAAATATGGTTCCCAAGATTAGCCATGTGAATAGCTATATTTATTAAATGCTTTCTATTTTAGCAAATATTTAACGTCACTAGTCCTATTTCCTAAATCATATTTGCCACCTACTTAATTAGCATAGTTGCATCTTCAGAGAGTGTGATGATGTATTTCTGAATTTAGTGCATTGTGGAGTTGCTGGAAGCTCCAGGGAAGTGAGGGAAATGTAAATACACGCCAAATTCATGTAACTTTGTACACAAAGGCTGTGCTGGTTTTGAAGCTGGAAAAATGGAACTGGTCAACCAAATATGATTTATAAAGAAAATGTACCATCCAGTCTAGGCTGTGGTGTGAAAGCAATTGGACTAGCCAGTGGGGAGAAAGCAATACCACATTCCAGGCTTTAATATAGCTTAACTATATATATATAGCTCAATGTGAGTTTGGCAATTCTAAATTATGCTACCTGTGGCTTTCCGACCAACTTCCTTCACCTAAAAGTTCTGGTCTGTTTCAAGTAACAATCATGACTATGCATGCAGATCTTTCAGAATTAGCACAGTTCAATCTAAAATCATCTGATTTTTAAACCAAACTTGTAGGATGGATAATCTTCAAATCTGTTTGCCATCTTAAGGTATGTTTTCTTTGAAACATCATGAAATGTTATATGCATTGGTATGATATATTCTAGTAAATGTTTTATTATTATGATAAATCATTCTGTCTTTTTATCCTTGTCTTTCTATTGCATTTCTTCCTTYGCAAGACATATAACTCAAATATTTGTTACAGGACCAATTTTGGTCCTACTTAAATTAATGTAACGCTGCCACTAGCTTGGCTGAGAGGATAAGCATCTTTGTTCCATCTTTAAAGCCCTAAAAATCACCAGGTTTCGGAGTGTTTTCATTTTTATTATTATTATTTGCTACTGGATCACATGTATGTGTTCTTCTGCCCTTGCAGATAGAAAAGGATTGGATTCAGTTCTAAAGTACACAGGAACAGGGCTGCCAAAAGCCAGTGGGTCTGCACATTGTCCTAGACTCCAACTGGCTGCTTAGCTGAAATACCATCCTTTCATGTATTTGATTTGGTGTTGGTGCTTTGACTGATACAGGAACTAAATTAACTACASCTCTTTATGTGACATATTCATGTCATGGTCTTGCCTTCAAACTTGTAGGATGAAAAATGCATCAATAGTTCACTTCTATAGTCATTTTTTTTTTTTTTTTATCAAAGCAGTGCATAGGAGGCTGAATAATAACTGCAAGTGAAGGGTGTTACCTGTGCATGAGTTCAGACTTTAATATAACATAAATTATTAAATAGTATTTCTATATAGAATTAGTGGAGCAAACCGTCGTTCATTTTAAACAAATGTTGTTAGTTGCTTTTCTTAAGACCACTGAACAGCTAAAGAATCACATCAAAGATGATGGAGCAGAGTGGGTAACTGGTTTTGACCTACAGAAGCACTGCACCAGTTCTCCGGAGAAGTGTGTTTTTCTTAGCTATGACAGAAGAAGCAGCCTTCTTGCTTTCAGAGTTTCACATTTCAGATTTTAGTTCCCTAGGTTGCCTTGAGTTAGGCAGGTGGAGGTGGCAGGTTACCAGGTGGAGGTATCCCCTGTGTTCGTTTTCTCTTTAAATGCTTTGTTGCTTTGTTTGCCCCGAGGAGAGGGCAATGCCAACCTRCTCCTGAGAGATTCTTTAGATTGTGAGCTCTAGATCCTCGTTGAAAAACAAAATAAATGTAAAGAAGTTACCGCCAAACATCTCCAATGATCTGGAATTTTATTCCATCCATATACATGCATAGTAACAACATTTGTTGAGAAATTATTTCTATCAGAAGTAGAACATTATCTTTGTGATCACCAGTTGCAGTATTGCTACTCTTATATTTAAATATATCTTATATATGAATTAGATTCATAATTGCAGCATTGAGTTTAGGGTTTTGTTTTAGACTGTGCCTTTCAAAAGATAAAACTGATTGATATGACCTCATTACTTACAATACTGCTTCCAGTAATTTTGTTCATTCTTTATAAAGTATTGCATTTAACAGCAAAGGTTTAAAAATTGAGACAGAGATGCATCAGCGAAAGAAAATACAAGTACTATACAAGAAAAAAATTGCCATCTTCATTTAACGTACGTTTCAGATTAAGAAAGTGGACAGAAACATACTGCTACATACAAATGCAAAGCCTAATGACTAAGGTACTGTATCTGCTAAAATATAAAGTGCAAACTGAGCCCAATTGTTCAAAAATTGAAGTTTTAAGGCGAACTTTACAGCATAGTTGAAACTTTTTTTGCAAGTTATATTTTAGCATATACATATATTCCGCAATAGCATATAAGAAAAAAAAAAATCAGGATACACAAGTGCTTTTGAAGCTATTTCTAAAATGCTTTTCTGTATTGTTTGTGACTATTTTCTTTAAAATCTACTATACAGTGCAAACCATATGTGCTACACAATAACTATACAATAACATTACAAATGACTTTAATATAAAGTTTTTAAATAAAAAATAACATAACTACAGCTATGAATACTGCTGGTAAAATAAATTAATATTTTTGAAAATGGCACCAATAATACACTTTACTAATGGACTGTAATGAAATTACACCTTTAAGTCTTCAACTCAGCAATAGTGAATTATCTCCTGATTGTCCAGATGTAATTCAAACAGCTTTCTTTAGACTGTATGGAACAATATGCTAAACACAGGTACCAAAGTTGACCGATCGTTTCATTTGACATGTTCTGCTGCATGTGACGAGCAATAAAACTTCTTATGAGTTATAAAGTTTGAAAGGTTGTTGAACTGGATGTCACACAGTCGGCAATATTTTCCACTGCTTGGGGCCTGGGTGGAACCATTCACTCCTTTTGCTATACTAGACAACTGTTCCTCTGCCGTAGGGATTGCTGGAGAGACGTTCTCATTGGCAGGTAAGGGATTCTCAGAGATCCAGGAAGGAGACTTGTGCCCATCTTCATGCGGAGGGTTCTGCGAAATGTTCTCTTGCTGTGGGTTTGCTGCAGGCCTTTCCTCCTGTTTTAGTCCCCCATTAACTATTACCATGCCTCGATTTTTTGGCAATAATGGAAGAGACTCTTTCTTCGGCACGGCACATCCATTTGAAGGTGTCTGGCCTTTAGGAGATTCACTTTCTGTATTTGTGCTTTGATCTAAATCAGTATTATGAATGACGAGAGAACCAGAAATGTAATCACTTGGCTTTATTCCATAGTATGGAGAGAGCTGATCTGCTCCTTTAGCTTTCTTTATTGCTCCAGGGTAAAGGCATTGTGGAAGAAACAAATGTTTGTTTTCTTCTTTTGTAGCAATAAGCTGGGCTGCTTCACTAAAGACTTTGAGTCCTTGAAGTGTTGCTAAGTGTGTTGAAAATAAGTTTCCATTAGGAGAGGGCTGTTTCGAGCTTCCATTTTTCTCACATTTGATTATGCTTCTTTCATAACTGACTTCTGGGCTGTTTCTTTCACTTTCTGGGTTTTGAAACACCTTGCTCTCGAGTTGTCCCAGGTCGTTACGCTGGTGGGCAGTGACAGGGCAAAAATTCTGCTTGTGAGCAAGGTAGTTTTCCACCTTGTTAAAACTGATCTTGCAGACTGTGCACTCATGGTAGTCCAGCAGCCGCTTGGGAGAAGTGGATGTCCTCTCTGACTGGGACAAACATTTCTTACTGAGATCGATTGGCACATCCATCTCCAAGCAAGAAACGGTGGAGTGCGGCGTATCACACTTGGAAACTGGAACACACTTGTTGATAGACAGTGATGTTTCCAGGTGCTTCGAGACTATTCCCGGAAATATGTCACATCGGGGATGGTAACAGTCTCCAAGGCCTTCTGTGGACTCTTGAGTAGAAGTACAAGGGTTGCCAAGATTAGCGACTTCTAGAAATCGCTGTTGAACTAGCGGTGGCCTTTGCTCTTGCTCTGGCAGACACATCTCGTACATCTTCCTTCGCTTCCGCGTACGCATCGTTCTCTGCATGGCAGGCACTTTGTTGGAAGCAGACCTCTTCAGCGGAGGGTCATGGCGAGTGGCACAGTAATACTGCTTGTGGACCATGTACGTTTCGTGTCTGCTGAAAGTGATATTACAAGCTTCRCATGTGGTCTTAGTGGGATCGCTCTCCCCTTCTACTAAAGGGGTGTTGGGATTCTTCACATCAGAAGGTTTTCCGTTTATCTTCTCATCACCGTTGCTTGCACTGGACAGCTTCTTAGCTTGTGCTGTAAAGTCCTTCTCGTGACTTTTACTGTTTGGCCCAATCAAATCTAAAACATTGGAGGAGTTTATGCAYGGTGTCTGCAGAAGTTGGTTCTCAGGGTCAGACGTGTGGGGAGTCGTACTCAGGATGTTTATGGAGCTTTGGCCATTACTGGGACTTACAGCTTCTGGCATTTTTTCTGGAACACTGGAAAAATCTGGTGACTTTGCCATCTGCTGCCATCGGCTGCTGCAGTAATGCTTTTTGTGTACCAAGTAGTTGTCTAAATTATTGAATGTTATGTTACACTCAAAGCAAGTAGCCCCTTTTGGCATCAGGGGACTGTAAATTACAGGAGGATAATTGCTACTTCCATGCCTCAGTCTTCGATGGACCAGTTCAGACATTTTGGCTAGTATCTCTGAAGCCTGAGGAACCACAGTGATGTCCTGGGGAAATGCAAACTGGGAAAGAAAAGGTCCCATTGGGAAAGAAGGGCCAATATTGGGCTGAACTGGTGATGAGGCAAGTCTTGGGCTGGACGGTTCAGATTTGATTTTCGTATATGAAAAACTTTGCTTATTTGTTGCAGGCTGTGTTTCTGGCCTCTGGTTTGGAAGGAACAGTGGAGTCTTTTTTTCACATTTATCAAGCTCTGTATCAGAACTTGCATCCTTAGTCTGCATGGTCTTTTGGCTCTGGGGCACGTCATTTCTGCTCAGCATGTCCGCTGCTGTCTGTAAACCTTCTTCATTTCCACTTGGAGAGTGCTCCATATCACTTTCTCTCTGAATCTTGGTGCCRGAGACATGTAGCTCTTGGTGCTGCAGCAGCTCCCTCTGCGTTTGGAAGCCGAAGTGGCAGTGATTGCATCTAAAGGCAGCTTGAGTAAGATGCGAGAACAGGTGCTGATGGAAGTTAATCACCGAGTCTGCAGTGTAAGTACAAACTGTGCATTTCAAACTAGCACCGGGTGGGAGAAATTCTTCCATTTTCACTCCTATAGAAAAGATAAATAAGTAAAAAGTAAAATGCAGGTTAGAGTGACCATTTTTTCCCTTCATCAAGAATACAGGAGCATCATTTGCAGAGTGTACAAAGCAGTAAGAACTACTAATTTTCTTTTTTCTCCCACATATAATAGCTGTAGGCAGCTACTGTCATCATATACCTTTTCCTTATGGAATCGTAACGTATCTCCCTACCTAGAACAGTACAATCATTGCTCAAGTAAAAAACATCTTCTGTAGTATTTTGTAGCTGAAAATACCTAAAAAGAGAGAAGTTGTCTTTTATGGCAATACTGATTCTGATTTTTTCATAGATGATAAAAAACTGAAAAATAAACACTAGGGATGATATTTTAAATCTAAATCAAACACAGGCATTGGTTTTGCCTACCTACACACATACTCCTTGGTCACTTTTTACCAGGTTTGTGGTAATGGGACAATATAAAGCTGTAAGAATATTGTGGCTCAATCTGTGGGAAGTCATTCTATCATTCTGTCAGGCTTGGAGGCCCTCACTTCACTCCTAGTGTCTGTCAATCTCTCATTTGTGAGACACATTTAGAATGTGAACTACTCTGGGCCTCAGAAGCCAGAACTGAGCAGAAGAGATATATACCACTTTAATAAGCACTTTTTCCCTGTGAGGCATTTTTTTTTTTTCTTCCAGGAGAGCAATTAGAGGCTTTAGCTCCTCCACTGCCACAAGATGGAGTTTCATATACTGCTCCATCCATGATGTGACAGTGGAGTGTCAGTAGGGACTCTCCACCTAAATGCACTGAAATTCCTAGCTCCAGTAATGTAGGTCTGATAGAGCCTCCAGCTGGAGCTGTTAACAGAGGCTCCAACAAACACGGCACGAGGTTACAGGGTATTTGGAGGAGGAAATTTTCAATCCTGTTGCAGAAACTGGTTTATTTATTTATTTTTTTTTTAAATAATCTGCCTAGAAGAATTAAAGATTGATCAGATGTGAAAAAAATACAACTATGATTCAAATGACTAATTTATGTCTAAAAAGGAGGGGAAGAGGYTTAGTCTTAGATTTAGTATATTCTTAAAATTTTTACTTTAAATTCAGCGCAGCACATTTCTGTGTTTCTCAAGGATGGCAGTTTTTAAACTCTAGACTGACTCTATGATCACTTTGCAAGGCAA
The DNA here is from genome assembly GCF_003342845.1 of Nothoprocta perdicaria. Taxonomy (NCBI): domain Eukaryota; kingdom Metazoa; phylum Chordata; class Aves; order Tinamiformes; family Tinamidae; genus Nothoprocta; species Nothoprocta perdicaria. Next base: position 1,311,297 of record NW_020456054.1, on the reverse strand, counting down.
GAGAGACAGAAAATRGCTATAGTCAGTATAGTTAGAGTTAAGACCTTGAAGCACCAAAAAGTCCGGAAARGAATAGCTGACAAGGTCCAAAAGGAATGACTACTTGATGTCAATGTTGTTCACTTGTTGAGTTCCYCATGCAACACACTCCTCCTCCCAGCCCTACTCTGGGAGGTACTCAACACCTCCCATGTAATTCATAAAAACACCAAATAAATTACCCAAGTCTGTGACTTCTATGAGATAAATGCACTGATTAGCAATGTCTAAAGACAGACTGGGGAGAACATCTCTTACTCTTTAGCTTTCAGGTTAGATACGAATGTTTCTACATTGTGCCAGAGTTGGGATGGTATGGAAAGTTTACTAACTTTTGGGTGCTCAGACATGTCTTTTCACATCCTTTATCCAGCTGACTCTGTGCTTTATTTTCTTCTCAAACAAAGATATTAGCCATTTAGATTTGTAATTGCTGCCTAAATATCAGAGAAACGTTTTTCACTTCACCATATCCACAGAACTGACTCCCTTTTCCCCTTCCTTTTTCACACTGCCACTGAAASAAGCTTTCTGGGAATAAAGCATACATCAGTGATCTTGACACCACTTACCTAACTGGAAGCCCGTGTTTCCTTCCAACATGGTTCTACACACTAAATAGACAACCTACCCATATGACTGATACGGCAGTCTTGCTTATTTGCAGATTTTGTGTGCTAACAGAGCATCCAAAGCAGAATGTTCTGCAAACTCATTACCTGTGAGTTCTGACCTAATTCAAAACAAATTTAAATAGCAGACTCACAGGATCTTCAGGGAACAAGATAAAATCCCTGCTAAATCCCAGATTTTTAAATCCCTCTTTCCATAGAGAAGTCTTTTTTTTTTTTTTTTTTAAGGAAAGGGAAATACTATCCTTTTCCTTTTATACCCTACCCCATTTTATAAAGAAGGAAAGGAACATATAGAAGCTATGGAACAAGCAGCTTGTAATAGGTGCACAAAGAGCTCCTAATTCTACTCTTGAAAGTCTCCTGCCTTAAAATTAAAATCCTTCTCCATGACTCTAAGATTCTGTATTGGGAAGACTTGGTYTTTGAGAGTGTGTCTCTCTCCAAGGAGTGTCAAAGAGTGCAGATAAACATTGTGCTCTARGAGACTTTACCAGAAGTCTCTAGGAGAGAGTTTGCTTGAGAAGTTGGGTGGGCAAAATGCTGATGTAATTGAGACACCAAGGAGCAGTCTAATGTGTCTGGACTCATGAACATATCCTCACCACTAAATAAATAAATGCCAACTGTATGTGTGAACATACTTTTTAAGAGAGAGATAGAGACAGCTTTCAAATAAAGAGATTACAGAAATGTCACTGCTTACATGAGAGAGGTGGATGGCATGGAATATTCGTCAGAAACTCTTGGCATCTTAGTAGTATATACACCCAGTGCTTGCACGTATTTGGGAAGACACTGATCCACTGCTTACAGTGATTAAATCTTAGAAGGTGTTACAGAAAAATACATGGTACTTACCACTGTGAGAATTTAGGTGCATTTCCAGAGCTCTTGCATTCGAAAAACTTTTGGTGCACTGAGGAAAGGGGCAGACACTGGATATCTGCTGAGCACTGTCTTCATTTTCCTCTGACAGCTGAGGCCCATCTCTTTGCCTCCCACTGCAGTAGTACATGAGATGGGCTTGCAAATTCCTCTCACTTCGGTACCAAATGCCACAGGATTTGCAGGGGAATATGTCCTCTACAAGCAAATATAACCAGGTGCAGTTAGCCACAGTGCATTCAATGCCAACCAATTAACACAGTAGGATTAATTCCCTTCATTTCCCTATTAAAGGCCTGGTTATTTAACAAACTGCTGAAATTTGAGCCACAGGTTTATTAAAATGTCACTTGCAAGAGAGACCAAATGTGCAAGACCTCAGTGTCTTTTAAATGGGAATTTAAAAAAATAGTCTGCTTTAAAAAGAAAAAAAAGGCTGTTAAGTTTCAGCCTAGTACATTATTATTTAAAAATAACATAAGATTAATTATCTGTGATGAATATGCAGCAGTAAATTTAATTAATTAGATTATTTACATTTGTTTAAATAGCTATATTTCAAACACACCACTGTTCAAAAGATGACATATTTCAATCATGCTTTTTTTTTTAATGTGTACATACTTCTTCCTGCTATTGGGCCTTGGAATTTTTGAGTGCTAATCGCTTATCATTCTGAAAAAAATGATTTCAAGGTTAAGTACAACTTTATGCCATAGCATAGCTGTAGCACAAGTTACACCATAAAATGCTGTTGCACTGATATTCAAGAGGTCAAACTATATTAACTTTAGATCTTATGTTATAGAAATTAATGTTATACTAACAAAGTTGCTTATTCCTTGGGTTCTTGTTGTTATTAATGCCAGCAGTTAAAATTTCTGTTTTGGCCTGTTATTGATGATAAATCATTACTGTTTCACTTTTCTCTACACAGAAGGGATATTTATTAAGAATACTACATTTTTTCATTGTCTTTTATCCCAAAATGTCAGAATCCYGAGGGAAAAACAATGGACAGGTTGCACAGAGTGCTTCCCGGGAGCAGAGGGAATAAATATTTTGATCATAGACTGATGGCTACATCCGTTACTCACTGAAGAGTAACATTGAATACTGTGTATTCTTACAAAACAGATTGATATTTGGTTGCTAATACCCTATCAGAAGGATGACTACACAGTACATTTTATGTATTTTTTTTTTTTAATTTTTATTTTTGAGGGCTGAACTTGTTAACCCATCGATAAGAACAGGGAAGAAATCCTGGCCCTTTTGGATATGTTCATACCAGTTAATTAGATAGTGACAGGGTCTGGATGGGAACACTGAAACTTAGCTCAATTGTTAAAGCACCAGAATAGCCCCTTGCACATTTGTGGCTTAAATCAATTAAAACTTTCCCCATTTCTGAATACAAGAGTTCAAGAGCTACCATAGGGCTGGGATCATTTCCTAYGACTAGTTTGGGTGCTTTTGAGACTAAGAAAGCATAAAAGTGAGAGGAGGGAAGTCTCTGCCAGCTGGGCCTCAGGGTAACAGAGCAGGTCACTGCAGTCAACAGCAAAATACAGCCGTCTTTGTCACCACTGGATCTCCCACTGACTTCAAAAAGACAGAATCTGACTGGAGAAAATTTAAGCCTCAGATTCATAGCAATATTTTCAAATACAACTAGCTATTTTGATTGTTAGACTTGACAAAAGGTTGATTGCTCTGAAAATTCCTCGTTTCCTTAACACTTGGAAGTCTTGACGTTTATCTATTAAGGCATGTGTAGCTGATGATGCAATTCATTATTATTCATAACTGTTTATGCTCAAATATTGATGTGTCTAGCACAACAGTTCTGTTGCAGTTCCTATGGGTGCACAAAGTTGAAGAATCCAGCCCAGTGAAAGGCACAAGTCTTTTACTCATTAAATATCTGCAAGTGCAGCCAAAATTTACATTGCTTAGTTTGCTATTCTAATTGCATTACTAATGCTTGTCTATTTTTCTGTTCATTAATTTACATAAGATTCTTTCACCACTAACAGTTCCTGTTTTTCTCTCTGCCACTGAATAATTGTGAGTGAACTTAAAAGATACAAACATTTAATGCAGCAGTTACTATTCCAAGACATACTACTATTAAAAGCAAAACTGATAAAGAGGACAGCATTTGGAATGTCCATCTCCTGCTAAAAACTGACATTTTAGCATTTGTTTTTGGTTTTAAATTGTTTGAAAAAAAGTTGAACTATTGAGGTTTCATTAGAAGAGAAAAACCAAGTCAGTGGGAGGAAAATTTGAAACATGGGCAAGCAGGTCCCATTTGAATGCATTCGACTACATTCCATCACAAAATTGAGYTTTCCTATTATCTTAATGAACTTGACTTCCAGCCATCTGTACTTCCTAGGGGCTATATTGCCTGGCCAGACTGTAGCTCCAGTTATGCACAGTGAATATGTGACTCCCATTATATGCTACACAGAGAAAAAGCATCTGAGCAGTTTTGCACTGTAGGAGGATGCAGTTCCAGGGAGAATAATGTATAGGAAACAAGTCTGAAACTATTACTTAGCTAAGGCAATGAAACAGATAAAGCCACTTTAAGTTAACGTTTTAATTGTTTCAAAGTAAAATGGTTCTATCTGTTTCAATGGATGGTTTCAAAATGTTTTAATGGATCAGTTCAGAAAATGAAATATTTAAGTTCAGGCTAAACGAACCAAAAACRATGTACTGAATTTTTATATTATTAGCAAGAAAAGTAAGAAACATTTAAAAAACCCTACAAAATTTGATTTGCCCCAAAGTTTTTTTTTTTTTTTTTCCCAGAGATTTGGTAACAGAGTGAATAAAATGTCTCACTGTAAATCAAGACAGTGTTACTCGACGGTAGGTAAGTGGCAGATTATGTGCCTGCATGGCTCAAATAGAATACTGTATCTAATTACAATTCTTACAGATCACAGGAAGCAGAGGGAAGTGCTGCAAGAAGGGCTCTAAATGAACAGGCTCACAAAGAAAATACTGAAAGAGCAAAGTATTTGCAATAGTGATGACTGAGGAGGCACCTGGTGACACCTAACGCATATCTGAAAGGTACTGAGTGAGCAGGATGAGGAACTAGGGCAGCATAAAGGTTAAAAAAGACAGCAATTGGGAAAATTTAATAAAATGAAACTTAATAAACAGAACATTCTAGCTGAATGATCCCAGTTCAGGAACTCACTTATCATCTGCTAATGTCCCTCCTCTCTCAGGACAGCTTTTAATTACATGCTATATTTTGTCCATGATAGGGTCTATTGATGGCCAGAGGACTTAAACACATTCCTGGGTAGCCCATTGAGCTGAGATCCTATGATATATCAGGGCTGTTATAAGGAATGATCTCTACTGCATTTTGAAAAAGCCACCGATGAAATGTGTTCTTTATTTCCACAGACTATCATGAGTTATTATCAGAAGCTGCACTATAAGGAACAAGCCTATCTGAGAAGCAAAGGCTGGACTTTGTGAGCTAACAGGTCTGTCTTATCTACTTTTTCAGCAGTGTCTGATAGTATCACCTCTGATCACAGAAATACCCCATGATGGCAGGTTCTGGGAGAGGTTCTTACAGCTCACAGCTGTCAGACCTCTCTTCTTCCTCCTTTCATGTCTGCCAGCTCATCTACGATGAGAGGAGCACACATGGAAGCTTTAAACTGTGTAATTTAAGTTGTATGATTTCTGATGTCTTGAGTTCCCTATTAGAATCCTTGCTTTTCGTATGTGCTTTAAAATAATGCTCCTTAAAGTAAAGTAAGGGTATTCAACACTTACTGTTCACAATAGCTGTAGGCAAAATAGATGCCATTGCAGCTTGTTGAGGGAGCAGCTGTATGGAGTCGAGCAGGCGTGCAGGATACATCCCTTCTGTAAGGCTCATCTGACCAGCAGCTTGCAGCCTGGAGTCAAAATCGACCACGAAGGCGACCAGCTCCTCCCCCTCCGAGATGGCCTTGGTGGTGGTGCACCAGAGCTGCCCTCCTGCACAAAACATAGGCACAGAAACATTTAATTGCCAACGTCATACTTCAAAATAACTTAATGGACCAAGGCTGGGTAAGGCTCTTTTTGATGGATTGTTCAGGGAAAAAAAAGAAAAGTAATTCTTATTTTTACTGTTTTCATTCTATCAGGAGAAGAACTTGAAAGGAGTAAGAATTTAAGCATACTTCCCGTAACTATGTGCAATAACTCTGCTCATTTCAGTTTTTCATTTTGTCTCCCGAAAGACYAGCATGAAGAAAATTAAGACACAGGTGAAACTATTTTATTTGGCACTTTATTGATGATTTCATTTCACCAAACTTACTATATATTTCTTYGTAACTCTGATTTTGCTTCATTTTGAATACCCAGTCCCAGCACTGTAACACGAAACTGCTGCTAGAAAGAAATCAGATGTCCTCTTACAAGTGCTTCTGCCTTCCCTTATGCTTGCCACCATCTTTCTCTAACCAAAATCTTCCCTTATGTAATATTCTTTGTAAGATGACTGCTTTATCTCCGCTTACACTGACTGAACTTCCTGAAAAGAAGATATGCCAAAGATCTGTTTCATAAAGGCTTATTCAAATAAAGGTTTGTTTAACCGGGGGGGAGGGGGAAGAACTTCCATCGAACACTAAGACACACTGTAGCTCAGCGCTGCAAATGTCACGTGCAGTGCATTAAAAAGAAAATTAACTATGCAAGTACATCTACTAATGTATTTGAATGCGATAGTGAATGCTCATTTATTTAACATGTTTAGACAGGCAAAGCACTTATATTGTGTTATCTACACTCTCAGGCCTAGATACATATCCAATACAGTTATGCCTGAAATAATGTTGCATACTTTATATGTTATAAAGTTTTTTTTTTTTTTCTCAGGTTTTGTATATATAGAAAAAGCTATATGTTGTATTCATTAGGCAAGCAAAAACCGTACTCGTTTTGATAAGTAATATTGCTGTGTTTATCTTTCAGTATAACTGCCTTTTCAACTGCACTTCATTTTTTTTCCCCTCAAAGAGATTATAGTTTTAAAACAACTTGTTGCAAAAATCTGGTAGAGGAGATAACAACAGTGTATGATATGCCACAGCTAAATGGAAGAATTAGGACATTGTTTTAGAGAAATCTTGGACAATTAATTAAACCAGTCTATTAGCTTTCAAAGATGAGCAAACAAAACAGCATCAGTGACAATGTGTTTCAGTGGAAAAAATAACGCTGAGCTTCCAGACCTCAAAGTGGTGTAAAAGTTTCAAAGCAGAAAAGTGTCTTTGTCTTCACCCTTTAGTAACACAGCAGCTGAAGGCGGCTCCAAAGTTTACGAACAATTTACTGAAACGGGACCAAAATATATTAAGGTTTACTGCTCTCCAAAATTACAGCATTAAATGGTGCAAATCGGAGAAATTTCCTCTAGAGAATAAGATGAAATGTGAAGATAGCATCATAAATGTCTACAAATCCAGAATCCTAATGACTGAGCACAGATTCAAACATTTGAAGAGTGCAGTCTGACTTACTGTCATATAAGTAAGGAGTAAATCCACACTTTGGGGCTTAACTGGTGCAAAATGTATTTGAGAGAAAACCAGGCTAAATTCCCCAAGTATATTTAATTAGTCTCATAGATGAAGGGGTGTGATCTGTGGGCACTGCAGCTGCAGAACCGGAGCCTGGGTCCTCTTGCACTGCAGACACCAGGTGTACCTGGTTATTTCCCGCAAGGAAGTGGGGTTTCCTCTATTCAGTTACACCTCTATTTCATTTGTATATGGAAGGTGTATTAATCAACCAACATGTTTTAACAGCTCTTAATACAGAGCAAGAGCTCCTCCTGGACTGTATTACTCACTGGTTTCTTAATAAAATAAAAATGAGTCACCGCAGAAGAACCAACAGTGACTTCCTCTGTCCCACCAAACATCTTGACGTGTGTACCCTTGGGGAGCAGAAAAGAAAGGATAGTTGATTCCCAACTCTCCAGCTGGACTCAGTCTGGATCAGGCTAAAAGGCTGACTCAGTCTCCTTGTGTTAGAGCTCCTTGGGCTGTTGACTCCTGACCAGCAGCAGATTAAACCAGGACAGCTGAGGTAGGTGGTGACCTCGGTCGTCTTCTCCACCAGCTCCTGGAGACTGTCACAGCTATGGGTGACATTCCAGCTGAATGGGATGTGTGACAGCTTTGGAAACACAGCAGTGTCTAGCTTGGCATAYGAGAGTAAACCAGAAATGCATAAATTTAATCCCTTCCTGCATTTGATTACAATCCTTCAGTGCCACAGAACTTATGTCCAAGAATTATAGTTATTTTTGTATTATTTCCTTCACTGTACAGAAAATGAGCCACTTGAGGGAATGTATGTCTGCATTTTCATAGCAAGTGTCACCTGTATGAGATAAAGTTCTGACTAAGCTGGCTAGATTTTTTTTGACCAATGTTCCTTTCGTCAGAAAAACTTACAGGAGTAAAATAGTTCTGTCAAAGCTTTATTAGGACAAGTTTCGCAGTTCTAAGATTTGGACGACTTAGTCATCAAAAGGAACAGTCTCCAAGTAAACTCTAATAAAAATAGTGACAATGCCTCAGAAATAAAGTGGTGGTTATACCACTTGGTTGGAAGGCCAGTGGCAGACTAGTGACATGACTCTCTTTTAACCCCCTAATGAGTACAGTAATTACCCATTTTTAATAAAGAACGTCTCGCTGATTTTATATGGAGGGGTAAGAAAAGCATTACTCTTAACCCAATGCAGAAGGGAAGGTTTCAAAATATAGCAAGACTATGATAGTGGAAAACTGTTTTCTATACAAATGTAGCTCTGACTCCGTAGAAGTGAAAATTAGTTTAATGAGGTTGCAATATAGCATTATACCAATGGTTAAATATATCAAATAAATTTAYCCAATATATAAAACATATACATCAAGCAGAAGAAGAGAATGAAAATGTCCATGAATACTACTTAAGTATTTATCTCAACTCTTTTTTTCTAGCTCACATTGCAAGGATTTGTAAACGCTTATTTAATCATGAAAGTTGGGCAAGTTTAAGAATATCGTATTTTGCAAACTAGAGCAAAAAAAATACATTACAATTGCATTGGCCTAAGTTTTTTATCAAATGACATCAGGCACTGAAGCAGCTATCTGATACCTTCAGAGTTTCCACCAAATTGAAAGGTTATTTTAGGATTCTCTTCTTCGTCTGCATTTTTACTGCAGACCTTTCTGCTGCTTGGGGAAAAAAAAAAAAAAAAAACTCCTTTCCCCCCCCCCAAAAAAAAAAAAAAAAAAAAAAAAAAAAAAAGAAAATAAGTTCTACAGAAAGGAAAAAGTAAGGCCCTAATGTCCCTGAAAAACTGTGGACTTACTGTTCTTTGTAATGTTTATGATCAAGATTCTTGTGCAAACAGATCTGGTTCCTAACAGGAAGCTTATAAATCATACTCATAATTGCTGTCAAAACTGCAGTGGAGTGTACTGCAAGTTTCGATAATAAAGAATAGAGTCACAGTTCAAACTTGATTACATTTTGGAAATTCATGCTGCTCTTACAAGAATCAGTGGTCTTAAATATCTTCTTCTCCTGCCAAATTTTTCACTTGCACTTTTTATTATTTATGAAATCAGTGTCTGCACAATGTCACGCAGACCTCTGCTGATAAACTCTAATTAAGATTAAGACAAGCCTTTTGGAAGGGATCCCATCATTAGCAAACATGATAAACACAAAAATACTCCCTACTTGTCAACCAGGAGCAATTCAGTAACCTAACAGTATTATCTGTTGCTAGGCTACAGAGCTGACAAAGCTTCAATTATATTGTATGGCCATACCTATAGAATACTGTATAAGCAAAATGTATCTAATATAAAAGCATTTAACTTCATCCATGCTATCTGTAATTCATGGCTTCTTTCAATGGCAAAAATCAGGTTAATAATTACATAGCATGCTGGAAAAATCTTTGCCATGTGTCATGTTTGCACAATTTTTTCTAATTTATCTCCATGATTGATAGGCATTTGCTTTGTGAAAATAATAAAATGCAAGCAATGGGATGCTGTAAACCACAAGCGCAACTACATCTGGGCTCATCAAGATATGGAAGCACACTTAGTATAAAAAATATATAGTAAATTGAACCAATTAAATAATATTTAAATGCAGTAGTACTCTATCTTCTGTATTCAGAATAAGGCGTATTGTGGTGATAGTTATGCATGCTAGTATAAGACTTTATTTTTTTTGTTGGACAGACATCTAAAATAGAGTAAAAATTCTCTTTCTTTTAGAAAGCTCTTCATTTTCACTTCCAATATTTTGGGATTTTTAAAATGAAACAACCTTAATGATTCCATCTGGAATCAGCAATTTGCTCTGAAGATGAGCTGAAGCAGCTTCACCTTGCTCATTCTCAGAACTCTACCATACTTCCAGTGAGCAAAGACCACTGAAAAGTGACCCGTCTAACAGCAGCTTTTCTCTTCTCACTTGTTTTTTYAGACCCTAAGTATCATTTCTGTGGGGTCTGTGGGTCACACACTGAAAAAAATAAAGTCTAAGGATGGTCCTCCCTATTAGCTRTTGGCGAGGAAACTGCTTCAAAATAGATGGAGTTCTGAAGCCTACTGGTTAATAATGCTGTTTTTAGGAAAATTGATTTGGGAAAGCAAGTTGCTAAAAGCAACGTTGAGTTCAGCTGTTCCGTGGAAGGAAGTTTTACATGGAAGTATTTATTTGTATACAAAGAAGAATAAAGATAATATGAAGATATATCCAAAGCCAATCCCATTTTTTCCAGTCCTAGGTATTAGTTTTCTTTGTTGAACAATCTGAGCCTAGCTTTCCTGACCCAGATATAGCGAACATCTTTCATAGAAGTTAAGGAAAATCAAGAGCAATTTCTGTTAAAACCAATTTTCAGTGTCAGTTAATTCAGAAATAATACTTTGGTAAAATTTGTGATTACTGGATTTGATTGTGTTGCCGCAACAACATAATAGCCCATTTCCTGTATACACATCTTTTTGCAAGAAGGGTCAAAAGACTATCAGAATTTATTTAAACAACAGACTGTGTTACTTCTAGCGACTTCCAGGCACCGTCAACTGAATTAAACCTTTCTCTCCCAATGAAATATTCCAATTTGTAAAAAATGATGCTTTTTAGTAATTGTAATAGGGGCTGGAGGTAATTTATTGTCTTGCCTCCTTTGTTGCACAGGTTAAGCATTTAAGGAGAATTTGCCCATCACAATAGGATGGGATCTTCATATTAGAGTTCCTCCTGCTTCTCACCCAGGGGGTTGTGACTACCCAGCACAATGAACGCCATTTCAGTGCRGCACAAGTTACTGGTCAGATCTCTAATTTTTTGACATTAACAGAGTACATATATCTATATGTAGACACATTGTTTAATAAAAATTATAATGAATTCAAATCCAATACTGTTGAAATTTTTGACAGTAGAGTAGCACAAGGAACAGAACTTATAAATTATGTGTGCCCCTTCTTTGAAAAATGCTTTGGAGGTTTCTTTGTGCATTGGCAAATACAGTAGGAATATGAGGTATTGTGTGGATCCTCCTGCACAGCACCTGATAAAAGAATAAAGAGCTGTGACATATTCTTAAAACAATAGAGGAATTAAAGAGAAACAATGGGCCAGCTGCTTCATTAATRCAATCAAAAGAGAGCCCAGCACAGAGGAGTCCAGATAATTAAGCACTACTCTTTTAGACCTCTTTTCTATAATAAAATTGCTAAAAATTTATTAACTACTTCATAGTTGTTAGATAGATCTATGCACTTGTTTATTTAGGTTGATTAATGCCTTTTCAGTATTCTACAACATGCCAACTCATGGTTCATACAAGTTTTTGAATAAAACAATGTAAAAATAAGTGATACAGATCTGTAGTATAAACAGCAATAAATCAAAAGCATTTTGTGAACAGTTTTTCCAGTTACTAAATGATTCTTAACATTTTTCATTTATGTACACAAAAATACATACTTTGCAGGGCATTTTTTTTGCCATTCATGTGTTTTAATTCCAGAGTTCAAAAAATCTCTCTGTGAAGTGTATCAAAAATCACTCCTCCAAACTCATACTTCTCAAAACACTTAGAAAAAAATAGTTGCAGTGCTAAATTAGGATTAATGAGATGATTTCTTAGCATCTTACATCGTTTTTCCTTGTTTACTGATCAAAGGAAATTGCAGAAAGATACTCGACTTTTAATTTTAACGAAACCATTGCATATTAGAAGCCTGCAGCTTATTGACTGCAGAAAATGTAAAATCTATTATACTCTGGAAAATGAGAACAATAGGATGGATGAGCCAGTTCAGTTGCCACTTTTTTATTATTATTGTTTTGTTCAACATAAAATATAAACCTGCTTCATTTTTAAACTCGGTGAACGAATTGCAAAATAAAGCAAATGAAAGCACGGTATATTTCAAAAAAATAGAAGACTACTCAGCTAAAGGCAACRGTCAACTTTGAGGAGGAAAGCTTTAAAACCCCTGCATTTTGAGGCTCAAAATGTCTGACTAGAACTAAAGAAGAAAAATGCTCCTTGAGAAAACAGCTCTTGTCCCTGTACCTGACTCAACCCGGCTTTGACTCTGACTTCAGCTTAGTCATATGCCGATAGTTGAGGTCTTTTTGATCTAAATTGATGATATGCTAGTTGAAAACTTCCCGTTTATTTGTATGTGATGTTATATGTATGTGACGGAGTGAAGATAAAAATATTAAAAGAACCTTTCAGTGCTACCAGAGTATGCTCCCAAACCTGGAATGATCTGTACAAGGTGAGGAAATGATCTGTATCATTTTGCCTTGGTGTAGTGTGACCACTGAGGACAACAGGCCAAGTATTGCAGAGGCTCCTCAATTAATACTGCAGAGAGCTTGATCAGCTTAACGGCAACTGAAACGCACCGTTTCTGAAGAGCAAGGACCTCTCGCTTATTTGACCTCCTATTTTTCCCACTGTTGTATATTTGCTTTCTGTTAGTTCGAGGCTTTCTGCCTGTTTCCTCCAATTAAAAGCCCGGGTGTTAACACAGCACACAGAATTCTATTAGGTAAAGAAGCAAAATAGATTAGTCTTCAAAAATATTCACAGGAAAAGAATGTGGTAATTTTATTTGCCATTTTCCCCCCGATAGAGCTGTCACAGCTTATTTACCACAGGGGGAGACAGTTAAACCCCTATCCTTGGAAGTTCTATGCATTTAAGAGGCTTATATCTCTCTTCTGGGACCCTCGTTCAAATCCTGGGCTAATCAGAGCGAATACATATCTTTCTATTAGATGGCTCTGAAAAGTCTTAGGTGATATCAGTTCCTGGTGGACGACAGTCCACAGCGAAAAAACTATTAAATATTTGGCACAAATGGCAATACTTATGGAATGAAGCTGCAAACTRTAATATCCTCCCACATCACCAGAGGTTCAGTCTGCTGCTTGGGGGCTGAAATTAAAGCCTGCCACAAATGCTAAACCTGTTATATTTCCTTAATTCAGGATAAGCTCAAGCAAGGAAAGTGAAAGAGTTCTTTCCCAAGTTTAGCAAATTCTTCCTTCCTAAGTGTGCTCAAATTCCTCTGTTTTGAATTCAGCAGAACTCCCATTTTCATTTTTTTTCACATGGGAACTGGGCTCTCAATTCAGTGTCATTTCAGGATTCRCCAATCCTCAGGTAACCAGTGTAGCCCATGTCCAAGTTGCACTCTCATCCTCACTGCCGAGGAGCTAAATCTCCTTGTCACAACAAACTCACCTGCCCTTTCACTTTTCATAGGATCAGGGAATGGATGTGCTCCAAAACCTTTGCCAGGGCAGGTCCCTAGGTGCGTCCCACTYCTTCCCCAGCTTTTGGGACTGCACCATGTTTCAGAAAGACAGAAAATGGGCTGCTGAAACCATCTACTCTAAGTGGGGCTCTGGGTATAGACATTCCTGCAACCCCTGCTTCTCTAACCACACAGCTGTACAGTGCCCTTTTGTAGCCTTGCAAACACAATCCTGCTTGTGGACTGTCTTCTCCAAGTTATTTTGTGGGACTGCAGTGTATGAAGAAAGAGATGATTAAATGAGACAATAGATATGCTTTAATGGCACCTTTAATGGCTGTTTTTCTTACAGCARAACCAGAGTATGCTACAACTTAACCATGTATTTCCTGCTGTCTTGCACCTGCCATGAGAAGGTTCATGCCTCATCCCTGGGCAAATGCAGTGAATGGCAAAGGTACCTGAGCAGGCGGAAGGATTCTATAGAGGGAGTGGGACTGATAGGTTGTATCTGTAAGGAAAATAATAACATTAAATAGAAGGAAAAGTGGGGAAACTTTTACAGAGTAGCAAAACAAAGAATAAATCTCAGCTATACGACCTGGTTACTTCTTCAACACAGGGCCATGCTCCAGAAGAAGCTCAAGGTTGTGGGGCATACAGGAACAAAATCCAACTTCCACAGTGAGCAGAACCTGGCACGTTCAGTTGTGTGCACTGCAACCCTAAGGAAGCAACTATTTTTACTGCTTATTATCTTAAATCTTCTGCCCTCACATGTGGACTTCCAGTGCAGACACTGAATTTTGAGAACTAGCTTATGTCGGCTGCAACAACCAGAGAACAGGTAGCACTTCATTCATTTAATTTCGTTAAATTTGCTTCCACTTTAACCATTAAAATATTTTACATTGACTGCAGTGGGAAGAGGTCTATAYGACAATTTGGTGGCTCTCCTACTAAACAAATAACTAAGTAGAACACATTAAAAGTATATTTGCATGTTAAATATCTTCCTTTTGCAGGAGAAACTAGAAGGGAAAAGGACTAAAAACTCAGGACAAACAAAACAATTTGCACTGTCCAAGCTACACAGACTGTCCAAAACAAACAAGCACCGCGAACCATTGGCAATATACGGACATTCCAGCTCATCTAAAATGTGACACTGTTAGTAACTGAGAGCAAATCTTGTAATGGTAACAGCAAGACGGCACTACTCGTGGTCACACTAGAAATAAGAAAAAAGATTATGAATGAACAAATATTTAAGTCTCCTGCTGTACACCCTAACACGGATTAGCAATTAAAGAGGATTCTGTACTTGATGATTTCTTCCAAAACAGGCTTAATAAGAAATATCATTTTACTGAGCATCATACAGGTGCATAGAAGCTGCCGTTCTGCCTGCCTGCCTGGTCAGCATGATTTCTAAATGGCCAGGGAAGCAGTGACTGTATACCCCAAGGCAAGCTGTCAAAATTCAGGCTGCAGCTGATAAACTGATTACAAAGCTGCTTAAGACTTTGCTTGTAAACAAAAGCATTTATCAACTAATAATTTGCAATAAACTGATGTAACTCCCAGCTGAGCCCCAAACTGTAATTGTCTTTACCATCTGCCTATTAAAATACCATTCTTCATCACCAAGCAGGAGCAGAAGGGAGAAAATCTCCAACAACCACATAACTCRCATGCTTATAAATAATCTGTGAGCATTTCACACTTTCATTATGATTGCCAGGTTTTGTATACTTCATTTTCTTTTCTGAGAGGCAAAGAGGTGCTCTAACATGGCAAAAAAGAAATTAATAAATACTGCCTGGTGCTAGGAAAAAAAAATTATGTAAGTTCATTATCCTCTGCAGTTTCTTAATTTTTTCTCTTTCTGCTGCTCCATAGGAATATCACGATGGAAGCCCCCTRAAGCACAACTTTGCAGATTAAACTCTCAATTTCTTTTCAACTTGTCAGTTTTCATTACCTTTCTTTCTTAGGCATTCACTTCCTACAGCTGCCTCAATGGGATGTCAGCTAAAGCCCGCCGGCTCCCCGGGGTGCAGTTTGCCCGAGCTGGTGGGATTCTGCACACTGCGAAGCACCACAGGGTCAGCCCCAAGAGCCGTTCGCACATCACGGCGAGAGTCTTTCTGAAAATTAAATGAAYTGACCCATTCCTTTTTTAATTCTTTTTTTCCTAGCTATTGACACCCTGATAAAGGCTATGGACCAAGTTCCACATCAACCAGTTCAGATGTTCTAAAGCTGATGCACCTCAGAGGAATATTCATTTTGATAAATGTTTAAAATATTCAAGTGTTTGTGGGGGGATCCAGGAGAATGGATAATGTGCTGACAGCAACAGCCCCCCACAGTGTATTTGCACTACAAAAATCCCATTATAATTTAGGGAAATGCACTTGACTCCATATTTTTCCATCTTGCAACTCTTAGTTGCAGCTCTAACCGCGAGACTGCAACCAGAGCGTTACTCCTTGAGGAATTCCTGGGCAAAGTACAGATGTGTGAAATGCCACTTGATTTGTCATAGGCTTTCCAGACCCAAATTAAAAAAAAAAAAAAAAAAACCACCCTACCACCCTAGTTAAAACACTCCTCTTTTCATATGTATGGAAAATATTTTAGGACACCAAAGTAGGGTCGTGAAAGACAGAGATTCTGCCTTGTTCATTCTTTGAAAGGCACCAAATTAAAGGTGGATCTCACCCCGATGCCCCTGGCAGTGTTTCATTTCCTCCAGCTACAACCTTCTGCACCTCATAGTGTCTTAGTCTGACCCTCTCCAGTTATTAACAGTGTCCACAAACTATCCAATTCCCAAGGGAAAATAAATACAAAAAGGGAATTTCGAGACAGTTCAGAACCTATGGATTTGAATAAAGGAAATAGGGATGAATTACGTCTTAAGTGTGAAATATTTTTTTTTCTGTTGTAAATACAAGTATTTGCAAAACACTGTTATTAGAAGCATCTTTCAAAGCCCTGTAGTTAAAACTCATTAAATGAATGATTTGAGAAATAAAAATTTTAATAACTTTGACAGGAGGGGTCCTCAGTGAACATGAAAGTGCTTAGTTAGGTAACAAAGTTCAGAATGCATAGTTTAAATATGCACAAAACCCCACAAAATAAAAATTAGGAACAACATATCTTGATCCCACAGAACAAAAATTAGGAAAGAATGAAATGGACTAAGCTGCAATTCAAAATTTCTAATGGCTATCACAGAACAAAAAATGGTCTTAACAGAATTTTACCACTGACATATCATTTTTATTATTTAGATACCTATCTAGATGTATTTCATTGGGAAGTACATTTAAGAAGTCTGATACACAATTACTCAGTATTTCAGCAAATATGAACTGATGAATTTCTAACCTGTGAAGTGTGGGTGTGCCTTATGACAAAACATGACAGGAGTATTTTCTTTCCAAATGCATACTTTATTCCACCAACTTCCCCACTTTACATGTAATGTACACGAACTTGAGCACAGGGCCCAGGTAGCCAAGGAAAAGAACTACTGTAAGAAATGGGCACAACTTATTTATGAGCCAATTTTGCACCGCTTTATTATTATTTTTTAATGCCCCTGGAGCCACGCTGGAGGCCGACGACGAGCCGTTGTAATTACTACTGTTCCTGCAGTGGCCGCCTCGCTCGCCTCTCGCCTCAGGCGCCTTCGAGAACCTTCCCGCGCCCCGAGGCGGCGGCGCGAGGCCAGCGCGGCCCCCAGCGCCCCCCGCGGCGGGCAGCGGGCGACGCGGGCGCCCAACGGCTGCCGGCAGATGGCGCCACCGCCCCGCCGCCGGGGAGGAGATGGCGGAGGCGGCGGTTGGCGGGGGGGGGAACGCGTTAGGCGCCGTTATTTATTTAATTTTACACAMCGCTGAGCACTACGCGTTGCGCCACCGAGGCTGATAAAACGGGGAGGTTCGGCAAATTTGATTAAGCGCTCTTGCTGCCTTTTCCATATCCTTCCCCACCCTGGGTGCTCGAATGCTCCTCTTGGGCTTTTTTTTTTTTGACCGTAGGGTCATGATTTTTTTTTTTTTTTTTTAACTGTCGCGACAAGGCAGGAAGATTTGCCGTCAGTGTCCTGGGGAGTAAAGAGATTATAGCGGTGACAGACCGCGTCGCTTCCCCGTCACGCGGCGGGAGCCGTCTCAGGGATGAGACACCCCACAGAGTCCCCGTCCCGCGTCACCCCCAAAGGTGACGAGGAAATTCAAATAAACTCGAGGAAATTCAAATAAACTATCAGGTGGGTGGGCAGAGCAGCCACAGGAAAAAAAAAAAAAAAAAAAAAAGTTGGAAAAACATCCCCAGCTCATATTTAGGGAGTATTTTTACTTTTCTTCTGGATGCTGTAGCTCTGTGCTTGTAAAACACCCCCAAAGCCTTAATAAAGAATTAATCTGGCATTTGGCTGCCTGCTATGTGAGTTAGTTAACCAGGAACGTACTGGTAAACTACAAACCAGAGCTGCCTTTTTGGCCCTTTACAGTGAAAAGAAAACTTCCAGAAAAGAAAGGAGATGACGCCATAAATAAAGCATCTGTACAAACACATTTGCTGCCATGACCGCTGCCCGTGATGGATGCTGAAGCTCTGACTGAAGTGAATTTTTGTTTGAGCATGGACAATTAGACTATGATATATATCCATCACACAGCGCCACACAGTATATTAAGCTCCATGTCAGGGCAGTGATGATGAGGCTGTAACTACTGTCCTCAGATCAGTCGCCCCAAATCCACTCAAAACACTCTCCGAATTAGGGCACTAAGGCACGGAGATGCAATGCAGGCTGAAATCTGCAGACCCCTGGCTATTTGAATATTTTAATGGAAACCTTCTTTGCTTACCTGCCAGCCACTTCTCTCTGCTTAAAATCATTCTGTTACAAAACTGGATATCTAAAAGRTGTAGCTGAGGCAGGAAATTATTCAACATTAGCCTCTTCATAATATTCCTGTTGCTGAGCAAAACTGCATTCCAGGATGCATGAYTCTCACAGAAACAAATGGAAATCGTGATAGGAGAACTTTGTGGAAACCTTTGAACACTTATCAGAGTCTCATGAGAATAATAAAGAAATTCAAAGTCAAGGATGCAGTGATCCTAGAAGAACTATCTGGCTTTTGGAGGAGCAGGGATTATGCACTGAAGTAAAACTCTGCGAGGTTCAGAGGGCTGGCGTGAACCCCTGCGTCGCGCTTGGCCCCTTCTTAGAACTGCACAAAATCTTAAGTGAAATGGTATGAGGCTAGTCTAAGTAAAGAGGTCACAGAGATTTAAAAAAAAAAATAAAATAAAAAGGTCTATTAAATGTTTGCAGGGCTCCTTGGGATAGGAGATTTTTATGTGGTGGAGTGGAAGAACTGACAGCAATTACATGTCAAGCCTTCCAGTGTGCCTGGAAAGCTCCCCTGCTATTGAAGCTGTGCTCAGAGGCAGCCCTAATCGCACCCTTTCCCCAAACAGACACATCTCTACATGTCACTGACCACTCCTATTGGACTCAAAATGTTATCCATCTCTCTCCTGTTGTCCACCAAATGTTGTCCACCACCTCTGTCCTTTTCAAGCAGGACAAAGTAAAATGAACAACTTGGAATCTCTCTAGCGTATGGAAACCAAATGCAATCTGCTGTGATGGAAAAATGCAGCTCATCAATACCTAACCTACAGACAACTCAGAAGAAAACACATTGTCTTGAATGCCAGCCAGTTTACAAGCAGTGAACCTCATGGTATCCACAACCTGCTGGAGATGCTTCACTGTCTCATACCTTTATGTTACGATACAAGTTAGCACTCACGTGGACAACCATCTGCATATACCATTCAGAATCACTAAAATGCTCCATTACTCTTTGTGTTAGACTCTGCTTTCCTGGTCTTGAGAAGATGATTCTGTACCATCCTTTCTCAAAAAAAAAAAAAAAAAAAAAAAAAAAAAAAAAAAAAAAAAGTGTCCTCGTACTTCTTTATTAAGACACCGGAAAAATCAATGCTCTGTATACCCTGGAAGTGGAAACTGGATTTAGTGTCTATCTTCATAATAGAAAATATTGCCTAGTGGGGAAAAGACAGTTTAGACCTCTTTCCCCAGTCCCAGGAGTTACTGCTTGACATGACACCATAAAATGCCTTTCAGTATAGCTTCTTATTGTACGTTTAAGTCTTTTTAGCTGGGGGTTCTCATTTGGCA
The DNA here is from genome assembly GCF_003342845.1 of Nothoprocta perdicaria. Classification (NCBI taxonomy): domain Eukaryota; kingdom Metazoa; phylum Chordata; class Aves; order Tinamiformes; family Tinamidae; genus Nothoprocta; species Nothoprocta perdicaria. The sequence continues at coordinate 1,291,639 of NW_020456054.1, read as the reverse complement.
TCTCCTCCCTGATTAATTCTCTTTTCTCATTTCCTTTCATCTCTGCTTTCAACCCTGAACTCCACTCCACATTCTCTGTTATCCTTTCATCCCTCCTCAGTTTTCATTAAATGCAAACTGATAAAATATTAACTGATTATTGTTTATCTATATGCCAGTCAGGTAATAGGCACACTGTAAATATGTGTACATGTGTGAGGGTCTGGTTTACTGGCCAGTACAAGAATTCTCTCAAGTTTATTGTGTCATCAATCTACTGGGATAATGTTGGGCTAAAACAGGTGGTGATTTTTAAAGTTTAAGAGTTTTTTGTTTGTTTGTTTTCTGTTTTGTACAGGTACAGAGTTGCTGGTCAGGAACATAGCACTTCTGGAGAGACAAGAACTACAAATGAGACTCTCCTTTGCATCCTTTAGCTGTGAACGCAGCAAAGTTCTACATGAGTCTCTGAATCTGACAAGATTATATCTCATTGCTCCTTTACTTTATATATCGTATTAATAGCTGAAATAGCTACAGAGTTAAATAAAGATTGAGAAATGAAAAATAATTGTTGTAACATTTTTTGGGGAAAAAAGTTCATTCAATTACTATTCAGTTTCTTAACCTTAAGTACCTTGTGTGTAATTTCACACCTTTTAAATGCTAGCTCAGATATTGAATCTATTTCTAATAGATACAATTACTTCTCTGGCAACAGAATTGTGCCAAGATAATATCATATTTGAGAAGAAATTTAAAGATTTCTAGCAATACCAGAAGGAAGTTCTATCATGAACAAGTTTATGAGTCATTGTGGAAGAAAAAGACATCAAAAAGAAAAACAACCACTTTCTGGGGCTAAACAAACACAGTATTTGGAGGGGAGACTAGAAGATAGAAATACAGATGATATTGCAAATAAGAATGAAAGACCTAAATGTACTATGGGATATAAAGAGATCAAGAGAGGATTTAAAAGGGCATAGCTGGGCATATGTTAAGTGAGCTACATAAATTCCTCAGTAGACTTCTTTACATGCTGGAAAGGAGTGAGAAGAATTTCAGGCACAGCAGCGAGACCAAGGCTGGTGTCAGAGGGCAGAACTGAAGAAAGCTCCTCCACACCTGGCCCTCACTGCAGCGGTGCTCTCATCCATTTCTCTGAGATAGTTTCAGATGCTTCCACTGGTGGGCATGCTCGCACCTGCACAGCTGCTCTCCTGCTCTTCCTACACGGACAATGTCAAAGAGCCACATAGCGCTGGCTTGCCAAGCACATTTTAAAAACTTAATTAATATAAAGGATATGAAAGCCATTACCTGAAAAATAAAGCAAGTTGCTTTCATACTCTTTCATTATTAATTGCTATTAATAATTAAGTATCTGTGCTTTATGTATTCAAAGCACCTCAAGACTTGTTCCTGCCCCAAGGAGTTTGTTATGGAAAGGTCAGACTCTAAATCTTTACTTACAATAACTAGTGCCTAATGTGCAAGTAACCATCAACTGTTTGCAGGAATAAACAGTGCTTTATGCCTGGCCTATGTGCAGATTTGGCCCTTTGGCCTCCAAACTGGCAGGAGATGACAAAGAAAAAATGGGAGACAAAGGACAGGAATGCCCTGGGTAAAGACAATAAAAACAAATACAACAGCAGTGTGTGGGGCAGGTTAAACAACACGCCTGCTAGCTAGTAAGTGCAGATCCTATTAATTCCTTTGTGAGCACAAGCAGAGTCCTTAGCTGCAGCACTTTTAATTTTTAATGCACTGATGTATATGTCTGAGAGAGAAGTCCAGGAAGAGGCTCAGGGCAGGGGGTAGTTCTTGGAGCGCAGCTGCAAGGTACGAGTTTTGAAGAGGGATTTGAAGGAGGAGTTGCAAATACTCTCATCCGCATAAATTGTCTACTCTTTTTTCCCCAATGTAAATCATTGTATTTCTTGCCCCAATTTTTTATCAAAATCACTTCCAACTTATTTCAGTCTGTCACAATAATATTTTCATATGAGGAGTGTTGTAACCTAATTCCTTCATTTGAATAATACATTCATTTTTAATTACTGCAACTTGATCTCAGATTATTCAAATAACTGTTTCATTTTTTATGCTTACCCTGACCCCAGTGTATTTATAGGCTTTTATCCTTACCTGATACCAGTGTAATGTAATTATAGATTGTATTTTAATCATCTACTATATCCTAGTGAGTTTGTTTAAATCACTCCAATCCGGAGTCTTTTATTTCTGTGCCTTTTAAAATTCTACAATGGCATTCTCATTGCATAAAAGCAATATTTTTGTAGTTTACTACAATGAATGAACATTTTGCATGCATTGCTGGCCATGTTTCTAATTTAAATTTTAAAAAGTCACTATAGAGAACTCTATGTAAAATGAAATCCTGCCTTGTAAACAGGCATGGGACAGCTCATCTCTTTAAATACTTTGTTCATTGCTCCTATTTGCTTTGTAACATAACTTTACAAGAAACAAAGCAGCAGCAGAAACCAACTTTTTTTTTTTATCCTGTCACAAATAAAAATGTATGTTTTACCAAGGATTGACAAAAAAAATCCATCTGTTCACAGGCTCCGGATATTTACAGGCACCGGTACTGTAAAGAATTCCATGTTGTAGCCACAGAAAGAAAAATACTTTTAGTGGTTCACGTTGTCATTAGTCACAGCAACATTTTGACTGTTATGGTTCCAGATTCTCTTTGAGTAGAATTTACTTCTCAGGAATGGTGCATTTTCTGAGATTGTTCAGTTTTGCTTAATGATTTTTTTAAGTGCAAAAATATCATTTTTCTTCCATTCTTTAGCATCACTCTAGTTCTCCTTTTCCCTATTTTTGCCGTTGCTTCAGGATTTATAAGCACAACAGATTTATAAGTCATCGTGGGCAGGTAACACTCTCCACATTTACATATCTTTTAAAGTCTTGTCATCACATTGATTTGTATTAAGATAATTACCATTGTTCTAATCGAACAATGTCCTCTTTCCAAATAGTCTTTTTTGTCCTGACACCTAGTAGGAAACAGGCCTCAGAAGGTCCTTATATGTAYCATCATTTGCAATGTATATGCATTTTTTTTCTGAGAAATGACATAAAGTCCCAAGTTACTTTTGAACTATTTCATTAAACCTGAAGCTCACAGTGTCATGCAGCCTGCTCACCAAAAAGCTATTAATAAACCTGCTGGTTTACAACCACTTACCTCTCTGTCCTACTAGGGAAAGAGAACTGCTGTTATTCCCCTGTCACTTGCATCTTCCTCACCTTTATCCCTTTTCCAGAATTTTTAAACACATTTTAATATTGTATCAGCATTTCCTATTCTCCTCTATTCTCTTTACGTCTCCTGCCACCACTTTCTCTCATATTTTAGTTTCAAACGTGATCCTTCCTTCCTTCTAGGAAATAAAATACCAAAAGGCAAAAAGACATGATCCAAATGGATGTCTGTTGAGAAGCCAGRTAATAAATGTTCACTACCTGCTCAGAAGTATAAATAAAATGGCTTATTTTATTCGTGCCCCTTTACGAGGCTGTGTCTTCTCAATAGCACTTAGAGCTCTCCACATGTAACTGGTGACAGAAGATTCCTCACTAGTACCTTGAATTCCTTGAATGGAAATACTGTCCCACAATTGTCCAAAAGGAACAAAATACCAAATAAATAAGAGCAACTGTGACTTTATTCAACATAATCACTGACTAAAATGAATTATTCTGCTTTTCCAAGATCCAGAGAGAGCAGTATGTTTCCCTCTGGGATTTCTACGACCATTTGGTCTAATATTCATTTTGCCTATAATAATACAAGCTTCATTAAAGGAGTAAAGCAGCAATTGTCTCCTTGAGATCAAAGGACAATCTGTTATATAAAAGCAGCTGKATCTCTAGAATGAAATAGTAGGAAAAGTTTGAACTGAATTTTATGGTGAATCAAAATGTAAATTGTAATTTCACAAAGAAGACACGGAGCACAAAATTAACTTTGTAAAGACATGGGAAGTGAATATGTTGATCTTAAAAAATGTGAACAGATCTTGATTACTTATCTGTCAGTAGCATATATATATAATGCTATAACACATCCAAAAAAAAAAAAAAAAAAAAAAAGACAACTATTGATCTTCAAGAATTACAATTAAACAGGAAACATTTAGTGGATTTTCAGAAAATTTCAATTTCAGAAAAGTTCAATTTCACTGTTTAAGATTTGGCACTGGAATAGTAACTCTTTTGCCCAGCTTCTACATTGCTTTCTCTGAATGTTATAATAAAATGAGTGCACCTGCAGTTAACCAGTGAGCGTTATAGGGGTGAGTAATAAAGAAAACACTTGAGAGAAACAGATAAAGACTGGCACATGCCAAAAAACCCAAGACAAAAGCTGCTCAGTAAAACAGAAATACTCCTTAAAAAGATCTTTGGGACTGAATCTGAAATACTGCCCACCCAAAATCTTCCCAGATTGACCTCCAGCTGTGCAAAATCCCAGGATGCAGACGCTACAAGTGCGAATTATGGCCACAAGCTCCTCTGCAGTGAAAGCCTGCCAGAGGACAGAGGACCGTCCCCATAGTGGCAGTGCAGACCTGCTGTGCCAGGAAKGAGCCCCTTGAACACATCCGTGTGGTCTCACGGTCTCACACAGACTCCATTTCCTCACTGCGAAATGGGAGCACAGGTAGTGGGAACCACCTCGCTCGCAGGTTCCAGCTCCCTCCTGCAGAAGGCCCTGGCCCAGTGCAGAGAAGTTCAGTTTCAGGCTGTGGCTGCCAACACAACTCGATCTTTAAGTTATTTCAATCCTCTTACTGAACAGTGTTCCTAATACCAGTAAGGAAAAAAAAAATTAATAGGAATTATTCTGAAGAAGAAAAACTCAAAAGAAATAAAATCCCCCTGAATATAACTTATTTCCAAAGACTTCTGGAAGGCTTGTGTTTAATATAATTAGGGGGAAAAAAAAAAAAAAAAGTTTTGTAACCATTTGTAGCACTCAAGACTTTTTTACACTGCTTGCAAATGATACTGTTTAAATGTCCTCAAAAGCCACAGATCTTAGGTTTGGACTACTAGCTTAAAAAGCACAGTAGTAGGAAGTGACCTGGTGCCTTCATATACCTGCCAGTGAGTAGCTGTGGGAACAGGGGAACAATCTGCTGTCCTCTAGCAATGTACCATGCACAGATGTAATTTGCACCTTAATGCAATCACACTTGTGAAATACATTGATGAACTGATAAGTAAGACTGAAATATTATTAGCAGCATAATTTTATCAAAAACTGTAATTGCATCTTCTTTAGACCRGTCAAGTAAATTTCTTGCCACTCTAATTCCTGTAAAACCAACYGAAATAAAAGGCACATATCTGTAAGCAAGATTATGTTTTTTGTTCAYTTGTTTGTTTTCAAATGGAAAATAAATGGTAAATTCCTACTTTAAAAACCCTTTCTGAATTCCACCTAGTCAGGACCATTTATATCTTTAATTATGTGTTTATACTGCAAAACACCATGTACAAAAAAGGAAACAGTATCAAAGAAAACAAAACTGATGCCTCAGCAATACTTTGTTAAAAATGTCTATCAGGAAAAAAATCTTTTTCATCATCAATGTATATAGTATAGTAATATAATGCAACTAAATATAAGTAAATATTAAATAGAAAGTCTAGTTTACCCAGGTTTCACATTTTCTTTATATACAACAGTGATATCTTTCGGAGGGAAAGCATGAGAATACTGGATACCTTTTTTGACACCCATGATTCATATTTGCCTCTGGCACAAATAAGGGTGGGGACCTTGATAGTATAATTTTTTCATAAGATACTAATTTCAATTTAAACAAGCTAAAAAACCTAAAATATTTCTGCTGTCATTCAAGTGTCTTCTTTTTTAAAATGAATTACTTCCTATGAAAAATGCTGGATGTGACAGTTTTGCACTGTGGAAAAAAGGATAAAGCAAGACACACCTCGTGACAATAGGAGTCACTGTTAGGCGAAGGATAATTCAGTTTTCATAAACCTTTACATCTAGATCCAACTTTCTATTGATTCAGCTCTTCTTTCAGTGAATATCTGCACTGTCTGTGGTGCAGAAAGATCTATATTGGCCAGCTACAATACCATTTGAAAAAAAAAAAAAAAAAAGAACAACTATTTACTAAAAAATACAGAAATACTCCACTGAATTAGGCCATTAGACATCCAACAGAAGCAAACAATTTTGCTTCGGACTGATTCTTGCTAGATTAGAGTGAGTGATCCAGAGGTAGTGGTCTCTGTTTCTGTTTTACCAAGACCTTAAACAACAGCATCTTTATCTCCCTATTTTTGTAGTTAACGCATCCCTTGACTTCAGCGAAACAGCATTTGTTCCAACCCATACCGATAGGTTCAGACGATCTGTACAGAATGCCACTCAAATGCTCTTGGATAGGAATATCATCCCTAATAATCAAACTTGATACACATACTGGTTCTTTGGCATGTCTATCATCATGGCCATCTGTTAGGGTGGAACTGTGCCTACTAACAAGAAGATATGCCAGTTTTAACATGATATAGGTGCCATCAAAATGGAAGTGATGAAGGAAAAGCTCTAGAATGTGGCGGGGATCAATCTTCTGCCGAAAGATCCTTTGGGTAGCAACCTAACTGTTAGGGAGATAATGTTGATATCTCTGATCATTAAACTTCTGGTTGTTTTTTTTCTCTCTCTGCCCTACCTGGGTTCCTGTCTGCATTCAACAATATCAGTGCTTGCCATTCCACACTTGCCAGAGGAAACTTATACATCTGCCTTACTCATTGACCACTCATATTGACCTAATCATATCAAGTAGCCTTGTGTGACGGTCAAATGATAACGAGATGCAATACTGTTTTTGCACTTTTTAAAATCTGCATTGATATAAAGTCCACTTTTAAAAATTAACCACARTCCTAGTTACAGAAATATCTTAGGAGGGTTTCCTTTACTAATAGTTTTGGTACAATACATGGCTCAGAAGCACCACTGCTGACATTGCAGTTAGCAGTTCTCCTACAGTCTTTGTGCTAGTTTGTAATTTTTAGAAACATAAAAAAATCCCTACTCGAGGAGAGCAGTGGTCTACCTAGTTCAGGCCATCTCCAGAAGTGGCAACAAGAGGTGTTACTTAGGAAGAGCAGAGGAGAACATGACCACCTTCTGCAGGTCATTCCCCTAACAGTTCCTGATTATTCACATAGATTAGGAATGTTCTCGGCTACATCTTCTTACTCTCTTTACAGATGTACTGTCCATGAATTTGTCCCATCTCTTTCTGAACCTGTAAATACTGTCTGCTTCCATAAAAGTGGCATAAAGTTCACAAAGTTCCCTCCCTGCTGTGGTAATGTGTTATAAGTTGTTTTTCTCCTAGCTTCCTCTAGTATTGCAGGATTTGAGAAATAACAATTCTTTGATCACTCTATCAATCAGCTTCAAGATTTTATAACCCTCTACCATATTTATCCCTCAGTTTTCTTTTCATCAAATAGAGGAGTCACTCTCTGTAGCCACCAGAGTCGTAAGAAACCTCTGCTCCTGATTTGTTTCTTAATGCAGTGCCAGTTCCTGCTGTCACATCTGCTCATTCTTTTCCAGCTCTCTAAGTTACTGGACAGACAATCTCTTTGCAACAGGTGAGCCCATTTCATCCAGTGTAGCAGCTGGGGCACATGAGTGTGGRTTAATGGCACCTGAAACCTGCCAGACTCTCAATATCACAGATGATTGTTCTTCTCCCAGCTTGGCTTTCAAAGATGATACCACTGTGCCAGTGCTCTGAGGAGAAGTCCTGCTGTCTCCTCTGCTTTGTTTGGCTGCAGCTTTGGAGAAGGGAAGAATATATTACCAATAAAATTATGTTCTCTTTTAAGCATTACACCACCCTTGATAAGTTATTTGAGTTTCAAGGTTAATAGCTTCTTTTCTGTTTCCAGGGCTCTCTGAATCTTAACCCTTCTGTCTCCACTACAGGCTTGACCATTTGATTTGCCAGACAAGATGATAAGGCGATGCCTGTAAAATTCCAAGTGTCCTTGCTTTGTCTACTTTATTAAAAATCAGGATGAAGAAAAACATGAGAACATGCTCTTAGTAAATAGGTGTTGTGTTCTGGAGGCCTAGAATACACTAGGAAAGCCAGTATCTATTGGTGCCCATACTGCTTTTGCAAAGAAATCTAATTCCTAGGAGGCAAACAGCTATATGCTGTTTGCAAGAGAGTAGGAAAAAAACCCAACAAATTCACGTTACTAAAACACAAATCAAGGACTGTGAAATTTTATTGCTTTACCAATAGACATACATATATAAATGGTCTGGTTTTGTCAAGCTAATCTATCATTATTCAAGGAATTATTGATGGAAACTACCTATGCTATGTAACTATAACGGAGACTGACAGTTGCATAGCTTCAGGAGAAAGAGCTACATCAAAAGGTCTTCCCTCAGCTGGGTGTGAATATCATGACATCAAGTCAAAATGACTGTCCACTGGAACTAACACACCATAGAAATGAGTGTGATAGATAGCTGGGGAGATTGGTAGTGGCCCGAAGGAAGAGCACGGCTGTTCATAATGGTGATTTTCTACGTTTACTGTGTCCATACGAAGTTTGGATTGTACCATAAAAATCAAGTGACATCAGCATTAGGAGATATTTACCTGTGTGTGTGAAAATACATAAAGCTGAGCAGTAGCAGGAGGAAGAACAAGAATGATATTTTTTTCTGTTCTGATTCAGAATTAGACTTGGTGAATGCCACAGCACAGCCTTTTCAAGGAAGACCCTTCAGTCCCAGAACTAATGGAAACCAATCTGCAGCATAGGGCCTAACTGTTCTTTTATTATTAAAATATCCATTGCTCTTCCCCCATAAGAAGAAAGTGCTAAATTACACAATAAAGATTCTACCACTACATTATATTTTCAATCATAAATACAACTTCAACAACATTGGATTTTAATAGGATGAGAGCTCTGTTTTATTGAAGTTGACATCAGGGTATATTTGAAGAGTGTCATAGAAAAGTGCGTGATTCATTTTGAATTTATTAAAATTGCATATATATATATTTATATATGCATATATATGAGTGTGATATAAGTATATATATGCTTGTGTGTATTCCAAACATATATGTATATATATTTTCCATTTATACATACACACACACATGCATGTACACATAATTCATGAGACTCATCAAAAAAAAGAAATAAAAAATGATTTTAAYGTTTAACATAAATGGTATAACCCTAAGCTACCAATCATTTTGTTCTGAATTATATCAGCATAAGATATAACATAATAAGCTGCTGAGTGCATTAACTATGGATTTTAGATTGGAATTGGGGGAGGAAGAAAGAAGACATCTCAGTGTGTTTCCTACGTGATTTTAATTAATGAAATGAATTAAATAGATGACAACCTTAGTGTCCAAACAGCAACAGACTTTCGATGATTATTTATGTTACTGTTGTGGATCTCCACTTTATATTCATATAAACAGGAAGTAATTTCCCATTTTTCTTCTATAGGTCTGCTCTCTGGGTACCAAATGGACTCATTTCCAAGTTGAAAATACAACCTTGTTTCATATACTTGGTGCTTACTTGAAATTTGATGTTACCAGCTTTGTTTAAAAATCAATTGTACAAGTTGCAATGTAACAAAATACCTAAAACGGCAGTCTAGCCTTCACTGCAGCTCCTATTGTTTTGCATGAAAAATGCATTGACTATAGTATTACAAGAGTAAATGTGGTGAATGCTGAAAAATTCTGTCACTTTCTATTAGCTGTAAATTATCGACTAGTATAAACCCTAATTTCATTTGTCACATTCTGTTGCATTGCTGCTCTTCCTTGTTCCCATTCTGTCATTCTGGCAGGCCCACTCTGCCCCAGGTATCACGGCATCGCCATCTGCACCCGACATCTGTCTCTCTATTGATCACACGGGTTTAGCACTTGATCAAACAGAGCACGACAGAATACATCTCTTTTTGCAGTACTGCCAATGCCAACTGCTGCATGAAATCTATTACAAAAGCATTCTTTTACCTAGATTCTGAAACTGCAAATAGGTTTCTCTGCTTGCACAAAAATCTTGGATTTTTTTTTCTTTAACTTTCCATCATTTATTGCAGAGGAGAGGAAAAATAATAGCAGGATGATATAATAGGGAATGAAGTTTTTTTATCCTTAAGAAGTTAGGCTGACTGAATTTAGATTATTTATTGAAAGAAATGATAACATTAATTCAGATTTTGTAGTAAATATAAATTTTTCATTCTGCTGAGAAATGGTGTTACACAACAGAATACATCACAAGTTATTCAACAAGCACGGTTCTTAAACAGTTAAGAACTTAAAGCCTTGAGTTCTTAGGTATCTTTACTTTAGCTGATTGACCCCCAGCAAATGATATATCTACGTAGGTAGATGTGTAACTTAACAACTCATTGCTTAATCTGTGTGGAAAAAATGGTGTGTCTGAGGCTAAGTCTGGCATATTGACCTGGAGGACAAATGATAGGAGATGCCTGGTGCTGGAGTGTGGCTCAAGTCCTTGCTGCACCCTTGCAGAAGGATTAGAAATTGTTCTTAAGAATTGCTGAATTCCAAAACTACCTGGTTACCAAACCCTTAGAGTATATTTATGGCAAACAAGGTATTCTCAGCAATTTTCAATTTTAACTATGTTATTTTCCTTGAATTTAAGAGAAATTCTCATATAAAAACGCTTAAAAGGGTACTGCCAGCTGTAAGAACACAGGCATTTATGGCTAGAAAGTGAAATTACGGGATAACAGGCATCAGATATATCTGCTTCTCAAACACAGTAATGTAGATTAAAAGTTTATAGGTATTTTATGACATCGTTTTTGTGCTTTCCACAGATGGATTGAAATATATTTTAAATTCAGTGGGTAAACCAAAAAAGGACATGTACTATCTTAAAACAAATGGTGACTTTCTATTTACAAACTGTTCAATAACTCAATAGCCAAATGTTGTTTTTATTATTTATGCTACCTTAACAAATTCTGCTGGAGAAAAATAACTTACGATTTTAAAAAAGGAAAAAAGAAAGCAAAATCATGAACATTAAAAGACCATCTTTCCTGTTTCAACTGACAGTATTAGTTAGAACACAGGAATTAGAGTGGGATCGAGCAATGTATTATTCATTAGATTTTTTTGTAGCCAAATACATTAGAGTATATAGTTATACCAACAAATTAATATTTTAGAGCTAATTGAAATTGTTCTTCCTATAAAGATTAAGCTTCTTCCCACCCTACACACTTCAGTCATTAAAATAACACTTTTAATGCCTTGTCTAAATGATGTCTCATATTAATGCAAAGCTATATTAAAGCACTCAAATGACCAGTTCTTTTGTAATGCATTCTATACGATCAGACACTGGGTCAAAGCTGGGCAGTGTGTATGAAGTGGTATCAAGTGGAAGCTAATTAAAATATATTCTCTATAGAACTTTACAGAAAAAAGAGAACAGTAATCATCAGAAGGTAGAGTCTGAAAATGGCATTTCTGAAAGGCTTGCAGTGTGATTTATTCTATTTGCACGAGGATACTTTTTGGAATAAAGGCTTAAGAAGATGGCATGAATACTTCAATTACAAAGTACCTTACTTGACTCATGATAACTTGTTTCTGATTTGTTCAGAACACAATTTTAGTGGTTTTGTTTACAGAAACCCTATTGAGATACTTTTCTCAAAATCAGTCAAAAATACCCCAAACTTTTAATGAAATGACTTTAGCTAATTCTATGATTAAACTTTTCAATTTTGTAAGAACTTGAAATTCATGAAATGATGTACATAGAAGAGTAACTAGTGATTGAATTGGAATATAGAGAGATCCCATTTACTTTATCAAAGTCAGTTCACATCCCAAATTAATCAGATCTGTCTCCTTCCTTACCAGAGTCCATGAATTAGAGTACATTTAATTTTTTTATGACTTGTAACTCACACAACACAAAAAGTGGATCTCCTTAAACTGACTTACMCATTGTTTCTACTTTCAAAAGGAAGTAAATATGGCAAAGGATGACTTTATCTTGTSTTGTCTATGATATGACATTATTCCAGAGGAAAGCTGCCCATGAGATGCTGCCATCGCATGCTCAAATGCAGGCAGATGTGTAAGGGTCCATGGTCAGGCTTGYGTGGAGTTGCCAAGGGACACTTAGGCTGCCTTTCTTGAGGCGAAGGACAGTTTGTCGGGTAAAGTATCAGTACCCCTAATCCAGTGACTTATCTCTTTTTTTTTAGAAAGATATGACTTTCAGGGATGTGAGTGTTTAGACGATGGATGAAGCACTTTTTCTTGGGATAAGATGTGGAGGGTTAGAAAGATCTTTTGTCTGATGTAATGGTAATGTGTTAAAAACAGAGTTTGCAGAAACAAACTTTCTAGTGCCATCCACTGTACTGAAYTTACTATCTCTATGTAAACACAGAGTGCTGCAAGAATAAACATTATTTTGTTTTCTTTTCCAAATAACCTTATTATATTAGCTGCTTATAATGTACTGTACGTAATATCCTTTACTTTCTCATTAGGTTGGTTGTGATGGACCTCTTCACAGCTCACTCATTCACAACTCGTGGAATGGTGTACACACATGAATGGTGAACACAAAAGGTGTTCACTGCATTGCAATGAAACAAGAGACCCTAAGTAAGAATTTTAATTTTAATTTTAACAGGTAACATCCCACATTTAGAGCAAGTTTGCATATGTCCCTGATTCTGCTTACCTGAGGACTGTGGTCATAAATCATATACCAGCCTTCACTGGCTCTAAGAAGGGCTGTCTGGCTTAGACCAGAATCTGGTCTTAATATCTGTGAGAAGAGACCTAAAAGGATTCATCAATCCTCTTTAATAGATATATGGTTTAAAGGATGTCTGTAACAGAGTATCTTTGATAACACAGTAAACTACCCTCTTTTCTTAGGAATCCCAGATGCCAGTTATCTATAAGGTTCAAATGCTGAGAATCAGGTGAGTTTGCAGTGAGTAGTTTCACACTATTTCTGCTTTACTGCAGTCAGGCTTTATCATCTCTCATGGGAACCATACTATGCTTGTAATGTATGCCAATTAGTGAGTCCTTCTTACCTGAGATCTAAAGGGACGGCACAATGTACTTTAAATATGGAGGCAAGTATAATTGGAAGTGTAATAGAAGTGTAATTCCTTGATTTTAAAGCCTGAAGGCACTGTTTTGGTTATCAGGTCTGGCTTTTTCCATAGTGCATATCTTACCCAGTAATTCTGGGTGCTTTTTGTGGTTCACAACTTGTGTTTTTTTTTTTTTTTTTCTTTTTGGAAAAATTACGCAGTCTCAATTAACAGACACAAAATGATAGGCAACATATTCCAACTAAATTGTTCTAGGGACTAATTGGACTCAATGTGTAAAAAAGTGCACTTATTTCCAATTTGAATATTTTTGCAATCCAGCCTTTAGTTACCATTGCATCTCTACTGTTAGGTTAAACAGGCATTTTGAAAGGAGAAGAGARTAACAGCAGCAGGTACAGGGAGGGAAGCATATGCTACTTGGAAAAAAACTGATATAAACTGGAGATTTTTGAAAATCTGCTAAAAGACTGGATTTTACATGGCCTCCAATAAAAGTATTTAGTGTTTTCAATTCAAAATGATCAAATGTAGTGCTCAGGAATATCCTATATACAGTGAAAGAACAACTTTAACCCCTTAAGAAAACTTAGCAGATGCATCAAAGAAACAATTAGCCTGTCTCTCTGGCCCAGTGACAGGTAGAAAATTTCATATGCCACCACATATGAAATTTTGTCACACCACAGCTGTAAAGATACATATATTCTTTGCAATTCTATAAATTATTTTGAAGAATTATACATGCTGTTAGTTTTCATTTTCCCTTGAGTCTGAGCTTCTAGATGAAAATACAATTTTACAATCAATAGTTTTCCTAAATTCTGCAGTACTGCTTGCTTAGTTAGTCAGTTGCTAAATTAGTCAGTTAGTCAGTTGCAAATTTTTGCTACCAGATGCAAAAATTTTGCTACCAGGTGCAAAAAGTAGATGCCCCTTTGGGATTGCATACATATAGGAACAATATAGAGGATCAAATATGTCAACTCTTTTTTTTTTAGCAAACTTCTGTAAAAATACATATATATTTAAAAATATCTGAAACTAGCACAAAATGTTTATATCACTTCTATGTCCATCACTTCCTTTTATTCATGTAAAATGTAACATCAGGTAAAGTGAAGTCTTAAACTCCAAAATTCTAAAGTAGACTAGATAATAAACAGATTAGATAATAAATAGATTAGTTGATTATAATTATATAATTAAAATTACAAGTATTATTGATTATTGAGAATTAYTGCTTAAAAATATAGAGGTCATGTATAAAAAGCTCTATTTCCACATATGGCATTAGAGGAAAAAAAAAGTTTCTTGAGAACTACCATTAGTTGGCAATTTGGGAAGAACCATAAGAAATCAGATGAGTTGTTTGTAAAACATAGTTGCTGAAGTGCATTAATGCCCTACTTTCAGCTTTCCTTGGCCCCTAGCCCATTACCAGGAACTCAATCCCATCACCTCTGACACTAGTCATTTAACTATCCATATTTTTTTGAATGGCATAGAGTAATGTGAGACTAAGTAACTTGTTAAAATGGAAATTAAGGCTTATTCCATGCAGTCTTGCATGGTGGTCTTTGTTTGCTTTTCTAATGAATACCTATAAAATCAGAACATGCCCTTTTGGGCAGACCTTGGCCCTGTTTGGGTTATAGAGGTGTGCAAAAGATAGCCACTAGCACATCTAGGATTAGGGATGCTTACTGAAACTCCAGATTACTTTTCTGACTCACATGGAAAGGCTTTCTGTATTTTTTTTCTGATTAAAGCATCAGGAAATTCCACTCCAATGGCGTGTAAAATTTTTATAAACTCTGTTCTGAAACAACATTATCATTATGGTGGTCAGACTGCTAAAGATTGGCTTAAATGGTCTCATCTGTATTTCTCATCTTTTTTCTTTCCTTCTAGATATCTTTATATAATTGTCTGTCTTCTCTTTCTGTATTTTTATCGAGCTTTATGCATTATAAATACGCCTTTGTATATGCATGTAAACACACTCCACCCGCCCCCAGAATCCTTTCTATGCACATAAAGTACAGATTATTAATTAATATGCCCACAAGGACTTTGGCAAAATGATTATCATTGAATTTAAAATTGCCCCTTTAAATCCGATCATTAAGGTTAACATTATATCCTTAAGTGAAGGAGCAGAGTTACTGTGCTTTTAAAAACAAGTTTTTAAAGTATTTAATATATTGCATGTTTACAAGGAAGCAGAAAAAGGCAGCCTGCCTTTGGAATATGAATGCAATCTCCACACAGAACCAACTGTTTCTTGTTTATGACAAAGGAGTAAATAATCCATTGATCTGGCAGCAGGGCACCTGCCTTACCAACCGACTATGTATCAGTGGTCCCTGAACCCTCATTATTTTTCCTCAATTAAAGTTCATAGTCTCCTAAAGTCTGTGCTGAGCAGATGTACAACTGTTCTTGACTGCTGAACAGAGAAGAATCACAAATTTAGAAAACTACTGCCATTTCATAAACCGTAGAAGTGCATCATTTGCTGTGGTGAAGAAACATTGCAAACAATATGTCTCTTTTATAGGCTGCTAAGCCAGCACACTACAGAAAAGAATATTAAAGTTCAAAAACTGTCACATAAGCAGTGCATTATGAATACTGTAATGCGTTTTTTTATGATTCAAATAATGGCTACTGAAATGAAAAAATAAAGCCCTCTGAGAGGTATAATGTAAAAAATGTGACTTATATTTACCTAGAATTAGACAAAATTGACGTATGAACAAAATCAAACGGGAATCAATGATCTGCAGAGAAATTCAAAATACAATAACTGATAAATCACAGAAAGCAGAATTAAAGTTATGTTTGCTGTATTATCGCTTTGGTTCTTTGTAATTGCTTCTTTTGCAGAAATAGGGAAGCCAGGAGAAATAATCAGAAGGGCAATACTACTTGCAATTATAATGTGGCAAGACTCTAGCTGCAAAAATTAACTGAAGGATACACATTTCACAAGAAGTAGCCTTTCAGCTAGGGATATATGATCACATGCTGTAACATATGAAAAGAGACTATATTACATATACATTCCCTACAGTGCATAGCGTTGCACCCTAGAAAGAAACTCATCTCTGGAAAACACATAGGGAGATGCTCATTTCCAGCACTGATCAGCCAAAGAAGCAAACAAAAAATACATATTGGGGGGAAAAGGTTCAAGTTCATAGCCAGCATTTGTCAGTCTTTTTCTCCAGCACGATTCCAGCACAGCTCGGTTGCCACAGTATGTGCTGTACTGAGAGCAGCAGATTGCAAGTCTTTAGGTCAGGGTATGTGCTTGAAGCATCAATAGCTACACCTGTCATTCTAGTTTTTCTGGGAAGAATATGTTATTGTTAACACTGCAACATGCATTAGCCACAATCTGACTTCAGGGCTGGGCACTGAATTCGGAAACACAGTCGGTTTAAATATTACCATCAATGATTAGGTGAGGTTGCTYCCTGTAATGCACGTCACAGTTGTTGCCGTTTAGATACATGGGGTATTTTTACTTAGAGCTCTGTGCTGTGTTTTAGATTTTTGTGTGAGGCTGTAACCTGGTGTTTGTAAAGCAAAAATGCAGAAAAAGGAATTGCAAGGGAAGAGAAGTATCAGGAACTCATCGTCCAGCAAAAATAACAGAAGAGATTACTGGCTGCAATCTTATGTTATTAGCAAGGGACATTTTCTCCTTTCGGCTTTCGCAACTGTTTACTTCTCTTGGCTTATTCTCACAAATATTTTGCTGAAAGCTACTTAATCTCATGTAGTCTCTATTCTGTAACTCATTTAAAACCATTCATGTTGAACTGACGATCCAGTCATTATAGTGTTTGGTGAGGATRTAAGCACCTTTGGATAAAATGTGATGTTAATATTTTAAGAGCAGCAGAAATCAGACATGTAACTACTGCTGTATTTTGGGGGATCGTTTTCCCCTGGAAAGGACTTTTGCTGACTTAAACCTGGGGTGGACATCACACATTCATACACAAAGCTCCGTGGGTTACATTTCATGGAATAAAGGATAAAATTGCCAATTTCAACCTTGCACTAAAAGAATTACCAATGCCCAAGCAACAAGCATTTTCCATCTATATAGCACAGGATGTGCTTCTGCATACTAGAATACGGAATATTTGGTGGGTGATCAGTGTAGCTTGYAAGCCAATATATATATTAAAAGATAACTTGTGAAGCATAACAGACTATGCTAAAACATAACTAATTTCTTGCCACACATTGATCAGGATTCACACATTCCATCTATTTTGAACCTTTTTTACATGGTGAAATGAGAGCGAACATAGTTCATTCCACACTAGAAGCAGAGGCTCACAGCTACCACGCTCAGAGTTAGCTGTTCCCTGCTAGAATTCGGAAGGTGAAGACAGTGGTGAAACACTGATATGAGGTACAATTCTAAAGCTGTATGTGCTCAAACATCTAAATTATTAAGCTCTGCTGCTGGTGCAGTATTACGGTAGCTGCGATATTTGCTTCATGACTCATCCTGCCTTGAGTCTCTAAGAGCTGTTCAGTCCCACTGCTCTGCTCTGTCTCCCTCCTAATCCCAGTGTAGGGTTGATGCTACTGGTGCAGCCACTTCCTTCTGCCCTCTGGAAGTGTTGCACCTTGGGGGGAATGGAGTGAGCAAACTGGGGCAAAAAACCCAGCAGCACAAAAGGGGTAGCTCCTCCTGGAGCAGGAGGCTGGTGTCACAGGTATCAGGGAAGGAGGAGCGGGTTCCATATATTGCACTGCTTTAGAGTCCTTATCAGCTGGAGGAATACACAAGGAAGAAGTTTCTGCTTTCCACTAAAACTGAGTGAGCTGGAAAGCAATGAACTTGTGGGAGGGAAAATAGATTCTTGTTCCCACCCTCTAAAAAAATCCTTTCACTGATTACCTGTGTAAAAATATTATGGATATCATCATACCTATGGTATCTAGACAACTGCAGAGACACAGGGAGGGTGGAGATCTAATAGGATCAAAAAGTAGGAAATGTGGTTCTGCTGCTCCATAGGAGAGGGCACTGCCATCCCCACAGCTTTGCTGAATTATTCATCAGTGGACTARCAGGAAGGCAAAAGTCTGCGTCTCCTGAACTTAGTGAGGAGAGACAAGGAATGAAAAACATATTTTGCAGCTTTTCTACCTTTCCCCAGGAAGGGTATAAAAGTATCAGTTCTGCATATCAGCCTTTACACGTGCAGATTGGGAAAGAGGCTGCCACTCGTACAGTGCGCTACCTAGCTGYGTCTGGGGAGCTGCGAGCACTAACTGTGCTCCAAAAAGCTCCCAGACGCTATTAACAGTCGTTCTTTTCCCTGCCTCCTAGTTCCTAACGCAAGCTATGTTTGATGCACCACTCCTCTGAGGAACTGGGCGAAGTTCTCCGTGCTGAGTCCTTCGTTAAACATCTGACTTATTAACACATGAAATTCTACATTGCTCTTTTATAAACCCAGCTTTCACTGTTTTACTTTTTTTCAATAGTTGAGATATCCTTTATTCAGAAAAGTACTGCAATATCTGCTYATTTCAAAATGTCGTATTTTAAACTACCCCTATAATGTTAAAAAAGAAGTTAGTAATAATGATTCTGTAGTGACCATAAATACCTCTACTAAAGCTTGATTGCTTCACAAGCCTTTGAGATGACTCTTTTTTCCTTGTGGCAGCAGTGATGTAGATGTTGTGAAAGCAAGGTAATGGAGTTTACTACTAAGTCTATTTAAATGTTTTTCTCATTTTTAAGATCCTTTCTATTTGTTTTAGCATGTCTTAAAATACACTACAATGGTATATCTTTTCATATGTATCCAATGGCTTCAGTATTTAACAGATTCATATTTTTGCAGTGTTCTAACTTTGGGACTCAGGTTGAACTTCACCTGAAAGAAACTACCATTGATAAATTAAAAAACAAACAAACAAACAAACAAACAAACAAACAAACAAACAAAAAAAAAAAGCCAGAGCCATGCAAATTCTCATCTCATTCTTGTGTCATCTGGAAGAAACTAACTGTAGCTATTCAATGTCATGACTATATCCTACCTTGAACATA
Organism: Nothoprocta perdicaria; assembly: GCF_003342845.1. NCBI lineage: Eukaryota > Metazoa > Chordata > Aves > Tinamiformes > Tinamidae > Nothoprocta > Nothoprocta perdicaria. The sequence continues at coordinate 1,272,308 of NW_020456054.1, read as the reverse complement.
TGCTTACAAAAATGGCAAGGAGATGCTAAGCCATAGATCTCATGTTCTTCTTATGCTACCATATCTGGCACTGGAATTCTGTCCTAAATTTGAGCAATGGCAGGTCAGGTGTGGTTCTTGATGAGGCACAGAGTTTACCCTGATTACCTCAGTAATTACTTTCTAATATTATTAAACTTTTTACATGAAGTAATTTCTCTTCTGATTGATCCACAAAGCTCAAGTCAAAGGCCATCTAATTATAAAAAGTTGTAGATCCATCTTCTTCATTTGAAAATTCACTTCTTCGTCAAGAGCTGAAGCAAAGTTCATAATCACATTTGCATCTGTCAGACTATTCTAAATCACCTGGAAGCAAAATACAGCTAAATAATTTATTTGCTTATAAAATGGGAAAAGGAAATCATTTGCTCCTTACTGCAAATCTAAAGGATGTTCCTGTTTTTATGCGCCTTAGTTATACATACAAGATACTGTGAGCATATAAAYGATTTCAGTTATGCTTTAATAGCGCTTAATAAATCAAGATTGCATATTAAAGAATACATTGACAYTCCAAACCTTAGCATAATATTTAATTAAGCAAACTACTTCTTTGATCTCCATATTACTGAGCTGGGTCCAATATCTGTTCTACCAGGAGTGAAATCCTCACAGATCTGACTTGTTTGCTTTTCCTAAAATATATAATACATGAGGAGGGCAAAATACATTATAAATAAACTATAGTAGGCAAATTCAGGGGAAACTCTTCATGGAACACATTTTTGTTTTATCTTACATTGCTTCCTAGCCCAAGAACTTGTTGCAGAACTGCTCAGAGCCCACTGGGCAGATAGGGCCAGCAAAACTGGTATCAGACCATTTTAGAATGTGTATATTCAATCCACATGAATTGTTTTCTTTTAAAGATAAATGGCTTATTCTTACACTACATTAAAAAAAAACTCCTAAATGGATTATTATTATGAAGGCACCAATATATAGCCACGTGTAGCAATTAGCAGAAGTTAGGCCTAGTTGGTGTGCGTTAAATGAACTTCAGTTAACCCTATAGGATAAGGAAGGATCTTAGTTACAAGAAAGAGGAGTAGGTGAAGCATAACAACCCCTTAGTTGTGAAAGCCGATTAGGAACTGTGTTTTCTCTACCCAGGCCTATAGTTGAAGGTGTCCCCTGTGRGGAGAGCCCAGGGGTCCCTGGCCTGGCTGCAGGACTATGCAGAGCCCAGCTGGAATTGCCACATGCAGCAGSCCCACTTCTCCTCTGGACTGCCTCGTCTACTGCACAGAGCAGGGTGTTCATGTAATTTGCAAAATTGTATGTATCTGTGGTTAAACTGGCTTGGAATCCAAGGCCATTTAGTCTCCACACTCATTTGATCTTGAGAAGTCACCCTCTGCTGGTAAAATAGACCTTTCATAGTCACCTGTTTACTATATTTTTATTTAACCAAGCACTAAAAATATAATTTCCTGGGTTTTAGGAATCTTTTTCAGCAACTGTAGTTAAGATGAAAATAAACAGGTGAGATGTACAAAAAAAAAAAAAAAAAAGTCTTACAGAAATATATATTAAGAGAAAGCTTCAATAGATTTTTGAACCAGTGACTGGGCAATGATAATGTATGATGTGAGGTACAAGGATTTGTAAGAAATCACTTTCTTTTCACTAACATTACCACACTAATATATTTAACATAGACATTTACATGCTTTGCATTTTAAGTGCCTCTGAAATTCAAGCACCAAGCCTGCACATTTCAGCAGCACCATCAGATGTAATGAGTTATGGTACTATCGGCATGTTGATAAGCTATAGCCCAAAGAAGAACAAGAAGGAAGTATAAAAAATATGGCCAGAGGATGGGATAAAATTATCAGCGAGTGTGTTTTCCTGTTTGGTTTTAATCTACATTTAATTAAATTCTTATCTTCTGTGTACTTATGGTCGCATTTGAATGGCGAGACTGCATTCATTATGAATGGTAAAACTTAACTCGGAGAACATTTCATGTGGCTTCTTTTAAAAAAAAAGGAAAAGGAAAAATACTGTCTTTATTCTTTAAACTAAGGTCTTTTTAAGGAAGGGTTAAGTTACTCTGGGCTGAAAGGCTCTTCTGCACTTAACCTTTAGGTTAACTGATTTCTAAAGTTAGTGTTTAATCAATTTTTTAAAATATATAATTTGAAAATATGAATATCAAAATTTTGTTTCATTGAAGGCAATACTGCGAGTATACTGAAATGCATTAAAGAAACAACTTCACTCTTAAAATAGGCAAGGATAGCAGAAAGTCCACATTAGTAATATACAATGTGTGCATTAGGCTGCATACAGAATGACTTCTGGCCTTTAAAATAACCCAGGCTTTCTTTGGAATTAATAAGATAGGAAAAAAAAATCTTATAAATTACTTTTGAATGGTTTAGTTTGTATTATAGTTTTTTATATTTTCCAGATCACTGGGCTGATCATGCAGTCTTCCTTGGGCAAAACTCTACTTTTGTAAATAATTGTGCAATAGAGAGGACAGAATTGGGTACTTTGTTTTCCTTACTAGATTCAAAGGTATTTTGGGGGGCAGAGGACAAGTAAGATGGGAAATGACACTACCAGCACAAAAATATTATCTAGGCTAAATTATTAAAACATATAACAAAGTGAAACAAAATAGAAAGCCTTCTACATGTTCTTATCAGTCAAGACAGCAACTACTACACCATATATATTTTTAAAACATTCCATTTAGCTATCCCTTTCCAAGAGATACTATCTTGCAATGCAAAATCATATGACACTGTGTCAGAAATATCCCTGTGACTTTTATATTGCATACATTTGTTTTCTTTCTTTGAAGGGCCTRTCCCCAAGATGCTTTAAGGACATCTGAGAGGTACAAAGCATTCATGCAAGCCCAAGCCCTACCAAAATGAAACCTCCTCAAATTAAATATACTCCTACAGAACTGAATACTCATTTCCCTGAGCTAACCTCAATGAAAGCCCTTGAAAATCAGCTTTGAAATGTGGGTTTGATAGTTAAGAAATATGGGAGCYGCTGCAGATAGGACATGCCAGGGTCAAAAGTCCTAAGAAAATGAAAATAACATTTGCACCAGAGCCTAATTATTTCCTTGCTCATTTGGCTACGTATTCTCAGCTCTCTGCAAACACCTTCCCCTACAAGTTTGGATTCTATCTCTTTCCCTTCTTTCCTCTCCATTCTTCAAGCATTGCACTGCTGTTAATAGGTAAAGGAATGGGGGGAAAGGCAGAAGGAAATAAAAAGTTTGGGAGAAATGAAAAATCCAATTCAAAATTGCTGAAATTAATTTTTTTTCTTTTGCCTCTTCCCCTGCAAAATTAAGCATCATTAAAAAAAAAAAAAAAAGTGCATATACACATTTTAAACATAATGAATCATGTCTTTCTGGAATCCTTAGATTCTTCAAATCTACCCCTTTCTTGGAGAGTTTTGCTTGAAAAAAGGCCAGCTGCACACATTCACACCTAATTGTCCCACTTCCTCATGACGCCATTCCCTGCAGAATGTATGGCAGTACTCTGATTTTCAGATATAGAAGTAGGAGTAACTCAAGCAAGGCCCTCATCCAAAAATAAAAAATTGCAATCATTTCATTAGGCAAACATATTAAAACACAAACATACTAAGGAAGACCACCCTCACTGAGACCCCTACCACCAAGTTTTAATAAATATTCTGAGACTGACAGTCATGTATCTTCCCTCATCACTGCTGGGGAGAAAAAATAGTTGTCATTTCTTCTACTTGTGTCCCACTGTGTATCAACATTAACGGGAATTTATCTGTTTTAAGATATTCAGCAGCTAATTCAAAACTAAATTGTAATTTAAGCTTAAGTAAATCACTGCAACTGTCAGATGAGTTTTGAGAGACAACACAGCCCTAGATTAATCCTTTAAACAGTCAGATATGTAACTATGGCACTGAAACAAGGAAGGTAGTTGTCCTGGGTTTCCTGTTCTTATATCTCGGGTAAGTTGAATTACTCTCTCAAAATGCCTATAACTGCACAGGGATTAGAGGCAGAGCCTGGCTGACAGTGATCCCAATTTCAGTGCCTCGGATATGTGTGTAAAATGAGGGGGAATCTGGGCCATAGAGCTYGGTATAGTTGCCATTGTGAGGAGATCACAGCATGTTTTTCTTTGCTGGCTCTTCAGATGGCACTGTGTGGTTTAGCATGGAGCTGATTAGATGGAACAGGCTGAGGGAGACATAAGAACAAAAGTTACACAGAAAATATTAGTCAGAAAAACACCAATTAGTACCCTCTGAGATTTAGTAATTCTATTATTGTAGACACTTTCCTAAACATTTTATGTAACTTAGCAGTATTGTGGGATGCCATGCAAGCTCTTGGAAATTATACTGGTAAAATCTGATAAAAACTTAAATTGCAGCACTGTGTAAATCTCTTTTATTGCTATTAGCTGGATTGGTGTAAAAATACCCACTCAATTTGAGAAAAAAAAAGTATATATAGCCAGCTAATCAATTACATAACTTTTCTAAAATTGTCTTCAGCATGATGACATTAGGCAACTGTGAACCTGTTAGCTTCCAGCTCTGCTGTCAGTGCTATGAGATGAAGAATGCCAGCAGGATGTTCCAGGAAGCTACCGCCACCTGCTCCGCTTTGGAAAAAGAAGTGTCTTTTTTTGGCAGTCATCAGATGTCATACCCTGTGCCCACTGGCGAGAATGATGACTTTTCACCATGGTTTCCTTCATTCAGGAAACTCTTAAAGAGAGCTTTATTAGAGGAAATAGAAGAGTTGCAAAGTGGGATTAAAGGACTCATAGCAGAGCGATTGTGCAGGAAGGTTTCCGCCACCAAGTTAGAAAACTCCAGCTATCTTAGAGATATCTCACAAATGGTGGTAACTCTGGGTCTGACTGAGTTTCCTGAAAATTGCAGACCAGTTCTAGGTAGAAAAGCAATCCCCATTTAGAGACAGTTCAGTGCCCTTAAGGGGGKTCCTGCCACCTCGCTCCAGCTGTCTTGGTGCATCCTTACACATAGGTATGTTAAGAGTATGGTGCCCATGGCTCAATCAGATGAARGCCACGGGGCTGGGCAGCAAACTGTTCCCCCTTGAGAGCATCTGATACCACACTGCTCAAGTGCACAAAGGTTGCACAAAGGCAGAGAGGTGGCCCCGGTGGCAGGGAGGCAGCAACAACCATATTTCAGTGGTCTGCAGCCTGTTTTGCTGACTAGACTTTCTCTATTCAGGGAAACTGAATTTGCTCAACTGAGGGAGTTATCTGTTGATTAATGAAAGTCCAGTATGATGGAATATCATCCTAATCACATTGCACACTGACCAAATAATGCTATAAATGAAGGGGAAAGAGCATTTGCTTTTTTAATAGCTACAGCAACTGGACTTTAGATTGGCAATTTTAGCAGTATTATGCTAAACTAACCCACATGCATCTACCATAAGCCTAATGTACTGATTTTAATAGGTAATGCTGGCATTAAACTCTGTACTATATGGGGATAGGCCTGTTCTTTGTATTTATATTTTTTTAATGTGTATGTGCATTTACATGCACTGCATCTTTACTGAACAGGGATTTTTATGGGAGTAAGAAGTACAGGTTTACACTGTGAACGCCTCAGTGTATGTATAAAAGGAAAAAAAAAAAGAAGGAGAGATATTATACTATTTGTACTGTTCATGAAGGAAAGCATGACTGTAACTCATGAAAAGTGAAGCAGTGAGTTATGATAAACCTGCCCTCACAGGACAGCATTGATAATAAATCAAGTGTACAAGCCCAAAACATGCCACACTTCATCATTCCTTATGGAGTCTAAGATTGCAGTTTGTTTTCAAGCAGGACTTCTCTTCTATGCAAAAACATAGCTTTTTGTTGTATTGAAATAAAAYAGAAGTAGTTATTGTTCTATTTACTTGTAATTATATCTTTGCACAGTGTTCCGTACAAGAAATGTTCAAAKAATTGCAAATTCACGACAGAAGTCGATGTATAGAAAAATAACCCTCACTATACTATTAAGAATTTATTATGTACCAAGTTGGCACTTTTTTGCTATTTCTGAATTTTTTTCCTAACGCAGATATTTTCAAATACCCAAGTCAGAACCAGTTCTGCCACATACCTAGGAGACTTAACAAAATCAAACAAGCAGAGTGTTCCATGGGGGTCCCATTCCTACGGCTTGTCACGTTTGCTGTCTCATTCAGCACTGTCATCATTTTAGCACCACATCTGATAATGATTCTTTCCAATAGTAATCATCCACCTGGATTCAGACTGACTAGGCTTCATGATAGCCTCTTTGTCATGACTAAGAATTCATCTTGTTCACAGATCTTTATGTTTTTAATTTAAAAAGCATTAACACATTTGAATGGTTTATGTTTATGCATTAAAACATTTGAATTATTTTTGACAATTGCTGGACTCCTTAATATGTAGAATGTAAATAAAAGTTGCCTTGTTTTGCTTTGAATTTGAATTAATTTATCTGTCTAGGACAGATCCTGCCTGTTTTTTTGAYTCCCGTCACAGTTCTCACTGACTCAAAATGTCAGTGTTTGAGTAAGGGCTGCAGGTTCAGGCATTGGGAATGAACCATGGTTACATCCATGGTTCCTCACTGTTCCTCAGGTGCATATGTAAAAGCTGAAAGTGAGCAAGTCTTTCATATCACAAATTCTACTATAAAAAGAAAAAAAAGAAAGAAAAATCTATGTTCAATAATATATGTGAGGGAGCTACATTCACTGGCTTCCACTAAGCGCTTGGACACAGCATAGCACTGAGCTTTCCACCATTTCTGGTTGATCAGGAGAGCCCATGGGGGCTTCAGGTAGCACCTATGGTACCCGGACCTGCCTGACTTTGGCACAGGGACTTCTCATAATGCCAGCTCAGCACCCCACTCCTCTTTTCAAGGATCTCACATGCCCATTTCCAGAGTACATAAAAAATCCAGCTTTTGGAGTGAAGCTTTTGCTTACTTGCAAGAAAATAGATAGCAATGAAGTATGTAGGGCAGACACTAGTCATTTGTGCAGTTAAGTGCTTGAGTCCTGCACTTGAGAATCACATGAAGGGGCTCTACACAGCCGCAAATAAAACAACATAAGGTCCTCACTCGTTCACTGAATTTTCTGCTGAGTTTCTCAGTGTGATCCAATTGCAGTTGTATGTGAAGCACTACAACTTCTTATTTTTCACCATGTATAGCATCATAAATGAATCCATTTTGGACATCACAGAGCATTAAATGCTTAATTTCTCCCAAATCATATGGATCACTGCAGGGGATCACTGATTAGGAAGTGCATGGAAACCTACCTATTGCTACAGCAACAGAAAGATATTCAACAGAAAAAGTAGATTAGTGAATTGTTGTTCTCAATCACTATGGGTTTGCTCTGCCTGTTTTCTACTCACCTGAAGAGCTGCTGACACTAATATCTGGAAAAGCTTCATTATACATGTGAGGTTCAAATGCAGCATAGATGTGGGAATCATTACAGTCTGCTGCTTCTATGCAACCTTGAATAAATACCCATTGGATCATATGTGCCCATGCAAGAGCGATGCCAGGCTTTGCCCAACAGACAGAAGCAAAACTAAAATTTAAGGCAAGAAAAAAGCACATAAAACAAACTAAAGGACAAAAACAAAACAAACACACTCCAACAAAACACCTGCCTCGATACACATTTTCTAAAATTCAAAGTAAAGAAATAACAGGGTGATATAGAACTGATGTCATGTTATGGCTGCCTCTACTGTTTTCAAGACAGTATAGGTCACTATTATATAGGTCCCTAAGTTTGGGGGCAGGAAAAGCAATTTTGCAAAGATGCATTATAACGTGGGTGTATTTTTGGTCTATGAGAACGGTAGCTTTGCAACAGTGGAGCGGCAAATTAGCTGCTTTCATTTGCAGTTTAAAATAAACAGTCACACAGGGTGTAGTGGGATCTGCTTTATTGTTCTACAAAAAGTATCAAATTGCGTTATTTTTAATGTAACCTCTGAATTATGATGTCATCATGCTGACAATTTGTTTAATAGCAGAGAGAGATAAAGAGGTTTACTATTTTTGATATGAATAAATATTATTATAATTTTAAAATTTTATTCTAAAGCATATGGAATATATTTTATCTTAATAGGAAGTGGAGCAAATTCATCCCATGGCAACACAAAATGTTCTGATTCCTCAGAAGACACCATATCTCTAAAATTTGACATTTTGAAAAGAAGAAAAGATCCTGAAATAGAGTTTGACAATATTATATCCTCAAGGTGCAGTTTTCATGATGTCACAGTCTCTACATCCAGCATTAAACTGCTCTGCAAGGTCTCAATTTTAATTCCTTAATCAATATTATGTAACATTTAATGAAATACAAATAAAAAGATTGCATTTTTTTCATAATTCAAAAACACTAATAAATAGAATATTGTAAATACATATCAATATGTAGGAAATATTTTAGGTAAGACTTTGATATATTTCTCCTCCTCTCAGAAAAAAAAATCCAATGCATTAAAATAATGCCTAAGCTAGGATCCTAAAGAGTTACATAGAGATATATGATATAAAAATATGCATAAGGCTACACACATAGCTCAGATTTAACCTGCCAACACACACCACTTGAATTTGTTCTAGCATTTACTATAATGTTTTCAGAAGCCATTGATGTAAAATCTTAGAGCTCACATTTACTGGTGTAATATCCTCCATAAATTTTGTAGATACAACAAAACTACCTGTCCGTTAGCAAGGAAACCAGGCATACTTCACCGCTGTGGCCAACATTACAATGAAATTAGACTTGTTCATCAATAGGACTACAGTGTGCAAAACAAGGAGAGCATCTCCCTTTCCTTTGAGGAGAGACAAAAGTGGCAGAATAAGGAGAATCGGTCACCCGATGCCCTAGTGAGTCCTGCTTTAAATCCCATTCCCTCTTCTGGACGGCACTAGTCTGGAGTTCTTTATCTCTGCATGGAGAGACAGGC
>NW_020456054.1:1216208-1260384 GCF_003342845.1 Nothoprocta perdicaria | reverse complement strand
AGGAAGGAAGGAAGGAAGGAAGGAAGGAAGGAAGGAAGGAAGGAAGGAAGGAAGGAAGGAAGGAAGGAAGGAAGGAAGGAAGGAAGGAAGGAAGGGAAATATAAATATGCTAAAGAATGTTTAACTGCAGCCCTCCTGCACCCTTGTCCTTACAGTCTGCTAGCTGGGTTAAAAAAGCCATACTTGGTCAATTTGCATCTGTGGACTCTGGGTTCATATGTCCTTACTGTCATTTATAAATTTATATAATGTACTCCTCGAATTGAGCGTGCCAGTCCATCCCTCCCCCGGTTTTGCAGCCATTTGGCAAAACAGCAGTAACAGCCCAGCCTGCTTCCCACTCACAGACCTCGGGGAGCTGTAATATTAAGAGGCGCAATCAGTCCGGCGCAGATACTGTTTTATAAAGTGGAAGAGGTTATGGCAAGAGAAACCAATGTGGAATGCAAAGCAGACCTGTGCAAACAGACAGAGTGTCACTTTCTTATAGTACAAAATGAACGGAAAGGACAAGGAAAATGCAATATAATTCATAACTTGTTCRTTTTATCCTGCTTTCAGGTCATTGGAGTTTGCCCCATGAAAAAGGAATGGTGGATGTGAAACCTAAATAACTTCAGCAATCCACATGTAAGTGAACAGCAACAATCATTTTTTTTTCAGTTTTATTTTGCTCTCTCAGTGTTCATATCTACAAAAGCCTCTAACCAGTAGTCAAGATAAGTGTTGAACTGAGAAGTATTGATCCAGTAATAGCAGTTCAAGCTTTGACTGTGAGTCCTTAACCCTCCAGACATAATGTCATAGCCTCTTATCCCTGCCTCTTAACATTACCTGCCTATCTCTTCAGAGCTGTCACCTATGGTAATACAGTTCCAAAAGCTTTCTAATCATTACTCATTCAGGCAGCATTTATTCTGTAGCCAGTAAAAAAAGTTTGGAGTTCGGGGGAGAACAAGGTGTTTTCTTTGCAGTTCCCCTTGGGGCTTTAATGTAGTGTACATGCTGGAATGCAGCAACATAAAGGGAGTCGATTAAAATAATGTAGAGAGGGGAGCAGTGAGGCAGTTAAGACGTCGTGAACACAGCAGCAATCCACCTTGAACAATGTAAAGAGACCGCTGGGGTTAGGGAAGCCTTTATTCTCAGCAGCAATCCTTGCAAGTGCACACAGCTTCACGTAAACAGCCTTTGTGAATGGAAAATACATCAGAAGAGCCAGGAAACATGCGGTAACTGGCATGTCAAGGCAAGGTATATCACTGATATTATAWACATCACGACCTTTGTGTAGAAGAAAGGAAAAAGAAAGGTGTTTTGTTTTGGTTTTCTTTTCTGGTAACTGAAGTGAACAACATCAGAACAGGGGGAGAAATTGGTCCTGGTTTGTTTCCAACACACACAGACTGTCACAGCAACAAAAAAGTCTTCCTTTGACTCAATGGAGAAAACACTTATTTTCTTATATGCAAAATTATTTGTAATGGAAATACAGGAAAATGGAGCAACTCTGCTATTTACCACTTTTCAAAAATAATACATATTTAAGGAAAATATAGCCTGCAAAGCAAACAGAGCTGACTTGAAATAGGTAGAATTTAGGGGRGTCTGAATGACAGCAAGGACTAAATATTATCATAAGCCTTACAAACTGTCTGAGTAAATGATGCAGTTCTCKGACCCTGCTTCTTTTAACCATAAAAAGATATAGCTAGCTATAGTCACAGTTATAGTGTTTCATAGTATTATAGTCATAGTAAAAGGGATTTTTAAAAAAAAAAAAAAAAAAAGAAAGAAAAAAATATCCAGCACAGCACTTCTTTGCCCATATTTGTCTCCCAGAGGACAGGATGAAAAAACAAACCTGGGATCCATGCAGGTCATATTCTATGCTGCTGAAATATTATGTAATGATTATGTAAACTCACCTACACAAAATAGCAAGTATTAGCAAATGTGATTTCAGCTCAGGACTGCTGCAGCCTGTTATTGGTGGTATGCACATGCCCAGGGTGCTCCATGCCCATGCAGAATTATGTGTGAACGCTAAAAGCAACAGGAGGTACACAGGGTTCCCAGGAGTGAATATTATATTTTCCATTCACATATTGTTTACTGCATTGCTGCATGGTACTGTAATTGCCTAACAGTTTATAACAKTTAGATTCTTAAACCCAAATGGGAGGGGAAAGAAATCCCCTTTGCAGGCCTAGGGCTGTAGCAGCTAACAAGAAAAAAGAAAGTTGCAAAAAAACATTTCCATTAGAATGTTTTATGAAATAATTTATTTTGCAAACTGATTTAGAAAGGGAGGAATAAAATTTTGGTGTATATAAAGAGCACATTATTGTGAGCAATTTGGACAGTGTTGAAGACAATAGAAAGTGAAAAGGTGAAAAGATAGAGGAAAATAAGTGCAGAAGTGGGGTAAGGAGGATAGAGAAGAGTTATAGAGCTTACACAGCATATGGAAGCACAGAGAAAGTTACTTTGAAGATTTATGAGAAGAAATATGTTTTTAGAATATGATGGAATGTGACCCTGGCTTTGATAGAGGAATTGGATAGATGAGAGGGGACAGATATGAAAGAAAAAAATAAAAGACCAGGAAAGAAACAAAGTAGAAAAATGACCAGGTTGCAGACCTGACAGCAAAATCAGTAGAAGAGCTGGGAGGGGTGACTGAGGCAGGGCGGGCAGAATTCAGCGGGTCTGCAGCACGTGCTGCTGCCTGGAAGTTCAGTTTAAAAGATGCGCGTGGAAATCAACCCTATCCTCAGGAAGAGCACGAGATACAGAGAGAATTGGGAGTGAGATAAACGAAAAAAAAGCCAGCAATGATAATGTGGGCTGGACGTGGCTGACTTAAACGTCAGAGACACAAACCAGTATACACTGGAGAAGTGTCTGACATCCCACACACTGCCCAAGGATGCTGTACCTTATGGAATATCCTTGTGCCGTGGACACGGGCTATCTAGCATTATCTATGATCTAACAGTAATATATTGACTTTTTTCCTTCCCTTTGTATTGGCTGCAGTGTTTTAGTTGCTGACTTTCTAGTGTGCCCTTTAGAGATATATCATTTCTATGACCTTTTCCCCTTTGGAGTGATAGCGTTTCAGCTCTTGGACTAGTAATATTTAACTGCTGAACCAATTAGATGTCAATCAAATAATCTGGAAAGGATAATAAAGGGTTTAAAAATTAGTACTATATTAGCTCCTTTACAGTAAATGTGCTAACGTTTTTAAAAGATAAAATGAAAATTTGGATAAAAAAATACACTCACGATTTTATATATATATATATATGTTTTGTAAAAATGCAAAAGAGACACGACTAAAATTAGGAAGGAATTAAAGTACTTACTTAGTAATCCATAGTAAAGTTTATTAAAGTTCTCTCTAAAACAYGAGGAAACATTAGAAGGAGAGAAGACTGAAAAGACCTCTAATCTACCCCGGGCCACTAATTCCTATGGTATTTTTTGTAGACTCAGCAGCGACCTACTTATCTCATCAATATTTATATTAATCTTTAATTTAATATGGTGTGTGAGGTGAGAAAGACCAAAGAGATGTATGCATGTAGTTATACATTTACAGATAACTAAATAATTTTTTATGTACAGAGAGACAAAATATATATACACACATGTACACATAGATATAGCACACATGTATGCATATACATATGCATATAGAACTTCACACATTCACATATATTTGAATAAATTCTTGCCATAAATTATTATGCCTATGCACCTTCTCCAGTAGAATCTGATGTCACATATGATTCAGACCTTTCAAAGKGAGATTTACCCTGGATTTCTGAATTTTTAAAAATTGACTTCATGTAAAAATTAATGAGAAATTCTAGTTTAGCTTTTSGATTCCTGCGGTACACAGAAGGTGACACGTATTCGCTCTGTCTTTTCTGCAGACTGTGAGATCAACGACCAGGTTCTCGAGTACATTGATTTTTAAACCAAAGTCACAGGTAAAAACTTAGCTTGAGGCAAGAGGACCTTTGCCCTCTTCATGCCGTATTACAAYGGTATTCACAACAATCAAAAGCTGTGAAAAGCTTCAATAAGATGAAACTTCCAGTCATTTTGAAAAAAACCCAACATCTGTACCCATGGTGTTGACAGTACTCTACTCCTTCCTTTGCATCTACACTGGAATCTTCTTCTGAATACAGTTCAGGCTTTTTTTTTCCTTTTTTAAAGGTGACAGAACCCTGCAAGCTTGCGATCTATCAGCTACAGAGAGAATGGCTGAATAATGATTTATAATTGGGATCTGCTCCTTTAATCCAATCCTATACTATTACCTATACCTGACTGTTACAAAATATTTCTTTTCTTAATTCTGCTGAATTTTGGAAATCTGGTGAATTTCTGCATATTACTGTCCTCCTGCAAGTGGACTAGGACATAGTCCATCACGTTAGCACTTCTTGGTATTGAAATGCAGCCTGCTTCCCATGATGAGAAAGAAAATCTTATCAAAGTGTTACAGATGTTCTTCAAATGATTTAATAAATACAAGAATATCTTCTAAGTAAATGAGGAAAATATGTCATTGGAATTCTCACAGCCTCGATAATTAAAAGCAAGACCACCAGCTGACTTCTTTTATTTTTTAAAAGCACAACTCGATCTGCACAAGGAATGCAGCATTCTTCAATAATGTTTTCCCTCACAAAGTGAAGAACCTACCTGTTGATCCTGAGGCAAATGCCAGTAGTGGCCCAATATTCATCAGAAAGTTTAATTAATTCTCCTTCCCTTTGGGCATCATACTTTCACACAGTGGGGAAAAAAGGAAAAAAAAAAAAAAAAACTCAACTTGTGGTCATAAATATCAGTGCAAAACTAGGAGTATATTTAAACTGGAAGACATGGAGTTTCACACACTTTTATTTTTAAGTGTCATCCAATTAGGACATGGGGACTGGGATGTGTCTCGGTATGCACCCATTGCCAATTTACTTCTTCATTTAAAGAACCTAACCCTCCCTCTGGCACCTCCTTTTACTCTTGTGTAGCTTAATTGTTTTCAGTGGAGCCGGATGCATATGAAAGGAATGAAAAGTCAGTCTCTAAATCTTATCCACTAGAATTAGAAAATGCACAGAATGATTAACATTGCATTTGTAGATGCACACATTACTTCCTCAGAAGAATATATCCCCTGCATATTCTAAATAATAATAAAAATAATAACAACAGAACATATTAAGAAACATAATCAAAGAATGTTCTAATGGTTATGGTATACAAGCCAATGTCTTCAGAAAACTGGGTCAATTCCCTTCTGTGCATGATCTGCGTGATCTTACCCTCATCATACTGGGTCAGACTTTCGCTGAATACTCGAACACGAGGGAGGAGGCTTGCATGGAAGCTCTTAATAGCTGGGCTGCTGAAACACTTGAAATTTMGGAACATCCCTGATTTTTCAGAGTTAAAATACTGTAAAATTTCTCATTCTTATTTCCTCTACTTTTCAGATTCTCAACATAATATTGTTATTGTATACTCYATACTGCCCAGAATTGTGAAGATTTGCAGATCTGGTGAGGTTGTGATGCAAAGGGTTGCATTAGAAAACAGAAAAGGCAAATAAAGAGTTGTTCCATACTGGGCAGTTTTATATTTAAATGACGTGTTCCTATATTTCAAATGTATAYGGCTATTTGCTGAAAGTGCAAATTATTTCATTATGCTTCCATGGAAAAATGGAATGACAGGTCTACTCATGGCTGCCTTCTGTTTGCAAATTCTCAGGATGTAGAATTATCTCCATTTTCATGGATCTCTAGGGCAGGATTTCAGGGAAAATAAACATGTTTTGGTCCCGTTTTGACAACTTAACGTTCTTCCCTTTTCACAGTTACTGAAATAGGTCATAGCCCTGACAAATGTAGGATTCCTCATTCATAAGGATTTGCACTTCACTTGGACAATAATTATTGGCCTAGAGGATCACTGAATGAGCAATTTTCTCTSCATCGGGCAACTGAGACACAGGTATTCTATTAAGAGTTATAATTTCCTTGCCCATCTCTGTAGCACACAGGGGGCCAATATGTAAGTATTCAGGAGCTTCTGGAACTTCATCCTCTTGTGTAACCACTAAGCCTAAAATAAATACATTAAAAAAGCAGTAGCAACGGCTGATTCAAAGCACTATTTAAAACCCATCTCTGACAAGACACCTTCTACCGTGTAGCTACAGCAGGGCTGCAGGTCAGGGGCAATAGCTGTTTCCTCACCAGTTTTATTAGCTCCCTGCTGTAGCCACCACTTACTTAGATGAAGAAAAGACCAGAAAATGCAAAGTTGGTGCCTCCCCTGCACCAAAACTTAGGACAGTTCTGCCCTCAGATTCCCTTCTTCTCTTTGTACTGGATCAGCACAGAAGATTTAGGTTAATGCATTTTTATATTATACCCGAGGAGGGATAGATTGTAATGGTCCAGCTGAGAAGTGGCAACTACATTGTGTGTGATTGTGCAGACCGATATTATTTAATGTAACTTCCCAATAGAAGATAAAGAGGAGTCCATGGCACAGGTCACCTTTCTTTTCAGATAGCACAGAAACTAGAAAACTAGAAAGCACAGACTTACTTGCTGAGTATAGATTTGTTGGTTAGTTTCACTGCTAATAAAAACACTATGGAACTGCAGATGATTTTCCTGTTACTAACACATGTTAGTATTAAGCTTTTTATTTTAAAAACACTGACCAATAATGAGGTCAACTAATTTCAAACATTCAAGCAGAACCAGCAATTCAAACATGAAATGTTGAACAGTTTTACTTCCTTTGACATTCAAAGGAAAATACAACTGGCCCAGGGGAAAACATTTCATTTTTCCTAAATTACAGTAGCTTATTGTTGACATAAAGTATTTTGATTGTAATAACTTTTAAACTGTCAGCACTAAGGCTATAAAATATTTTTAAACAAYATTCCCAGCTCTCAGAAGTATTAGCCTGGGAGTATATATTTTGAAAGAATAAATTATGCATTTTTAAATAAACTTTCTATACCTTTGTTGCAAAGAATGATCATCTTATTTCATTGAGAAGATCACATATGTTCAGAACTTGAACTTATGTTTGGGATTTCACTTGAAAGCTGGCAGCCACACAGACAGGCCTTTTGCTAGATGCAAGTAGGCTATAACTTCCAGACCATCAAGGAAAAAAATGGTTGCACAGTCACTACTAAATTCATCCCTAATTTTAACTGAATTTCACTTCTCAGAAAAGACCTGAAGTGCACTAGACATCTTCTCTCACACAAATTTATGCTTTAGTGGCCTGATTTGGAGGTAAGGCTGTCTCAGAGCCAGCCATGCTCATGAATAGGTACCCACTCCTGCCTCAAGCGCATTCTGGATTTGCTCATGTTTTGTTTTTTTATTTTTTATTTTTTTTTGGACTGGATCTAATTTCACTCCTGGAAATAGAGCTTTGATTGCCAAGTCCTTTATTGCTTTTAAAAATATCTTATCTCTAATCTTTAATTTCATGATGGCATAACTGTTATTTCCTCTTTTCCATTTGGGGCAAGGGAAAAGAAAACATGGATGGGGTGTAGGCCTTCCTTTGAGCCAAGCTGGAAATGAAAAACTGCAGCTGACGGGTAAATCCACTAAGGTCATGATCACGCATCAAAAGGTTCTTCAAAGTCAGGCTCTTGGGGTGTGCTACCGAGTCAAGGGTGTGACTGCGTACCTAGAGTCAATGATCTCTTTCATRTCGTGCGTAGGATGAAGGATCAGTCAATATGTACTTTGCATAAAAGTTAAAAAATTAAGAAATGAAATAGACTGAGAACACTAATATCATAATTGTATCCTGTGTGCATGTTTAAGCATTAAGATATCATCTTTCGCTGCAAGAATCTATGCTGCTTCTCAAACCTTAGCATATCTTGCAGCTGTTTCACATACACCGTAAGTAAAATGCACTTTAAAAAAGTGTAATACCTATTTTTGCCTCTCATTCATTACAAATATTTYACTGTCTGTGTGGTGTACCTTTATGATTCTGAGCATCCTCAGTTTACTCCAATTTCAGAAGGATCTGTGGTTTTTTGAATGATGCCAAATCCTTGACATTGTTAACCAACTGACAGACTCACATATGTAGTTTAAAGGCAACATGGAAATTAAATTCTACTATTAAAAACGACGATATTTGAGAATTGCATGTTACCATGTTCTCAAAGGTAATGCACACACACAAGGTTACCATGTTGCTTGTACTCGTGATTTTGCATGTGATTCAGCTTTTCATTAGCTRGAAATATCAAAATTATCTTATCAGGGTTCTTTAATAGAAACATTAAAAAGAAGTAAGCTAGACCTTTTGGAAATTCCAGCGTCCACCTAAAATGCTTGWTTTAAATCATATGAATACACCTGCAATCCAAACTCTTGCTCAAAAATGATGGCTGATCTGAACACTTGTCTAATGCCTACTTACTATCTTCAGCATCACCGACCAACAACCAAGCTCTCTTGTTCTTCCAGAGGTTCTTTGTGCCACCCCAGCAGACATTTAGTTGTGGATTGTAAAATCACAGCAAGTTTATGCTACAGCGGCCCTTAAATACCTGATTAATTCTAGAAATTACCAAAATAAATACAGGCTAAGTCTTTGCTCATTGAATAAGGATAAAGTAACTTCAAAATCCACAGCCACTGGTTGCCATGCAACCTGCTATAGTATTATGGTAGAAATAAGCTGTGCTTGAATTTTCAGTGCCCTCTCGCTCAGCCTTCTTGATGTTGTGATACTCTAATGCTTCTCAGCTAACTTCCATTAAGTAGTTTTTTGTGGGGTAGTATTCCAAGGTTAAAATGATTAAATAACTTTTATGGTTGATCAAATATAAGCCCTTATTATACACAGTAGGCAAAACCATACATTTTAATTACTTTGTTATCAAAGATCTAGGTATTTACATTTCATTTTTCAGTTATAATTCTGAATTTAGTTTGACCTTCATAAAAAAGGGAAGACCCAAGATTCTTGCTGTCTTAAACAATTTTTCCCATAAACAAAAAAGACATTAAGACGAGATAACAGCAGAGACCCTGCAATAAGATTTCCATGCAGCCTATATTGCATTAGAAATATTTTCTACTGTGATATGCTGTTTTGTTTAAGCAGCATGCTTTAATTCCTCAGTTTAATTTTTCATTAGTTTAATTATTTGTGAATTGCTATTACATTCGCCAACTAAGGGTGACGTATCAATATTTGATAATATTTGTATTTCATTAATTCAAGGTTCATATTTAAAGCTATCGATAGCATTGTTCCCTTATGAGAAGTATATTACATGTATTAAAATAAATATGACAGCTTATATACTGGAAGAAAATGCACAGTTTCAGTCATGCCACCAAAATTTGCTACTGAAAGTCATTTTCTGTAATTAAAATTCACTAATATTTATAGTGACATATGTTTAAAAATTCATGGTGAAGCAAAGTTTGTATTTTGCATTTTTGGCTTATTTAAAGAAGACAGATTTCGCAGACAAAATCCACTTAATAAGGTCTTGTCTAACATATCCATTTATTATAAAAATCTAATGTAATTCAAAATCTATCCATTAACCTCTAGAACTTGTGTAAAGACAGATTTATTAGAATAGGACAGAAATACCATTTGGATAATTTACACTATAAATATTTCAAAATAAAAATACTACCTTTCATTTCCTCAAAAAAAGCAAAAATGAAAAAAAAAAGCCATAACATATTTATATGGAAGGMTATTCAGATAGTTCTTTATAGGAAAACCTTATTATTTTTTTCCAAAATTATATTCAGCATTGCTTGTATTTGTGATATATTAAGTTGCATTTGTAAAGTCAAGGAAAAAAACAAAAAATGAGTTTTTAAAAGCTGATATTACAACAACTAGTGTTTTGTTTTTTTTTTTTTTAATTGTCCTTCCAGAGATTTATAGCATTTCCCACAATCACCTGTTAGTTTTAGATCTATATTAGCTATGAATGCAGTAGTGTGCYATGCGAGCATATAGGTGCATTTCACAGAAACATTTTCCGTTCAGCCCCCGTCCGTTCGTAACTAGTAGGAAAGGAAACGCTGAACGGAGAGCGTGCAGCTCACAGGAGGCGGCGGCTCYGCCAAGCCGTGCAGCCGAGCAGGGCCACCCCATCCCATGCCACATGCCCCAGGAGGGTCCCTCCGCTCCGGGCTGCAGGGATGCTCACACAGCCGAGCACCCTCCTCCCCTTCCTCCTCCTCCTCCTCCTCCCGCAGATGCTCCGGGCGCTCGTGCTGCGCGGTGCATTCCCAGCCCATTTGTGCTATTGTATAATCCAGTACTTGGAATGCGCTCTCAACAGCAGTGCTGTATTCTGGTTTATTTTGCTGATTTAGAGTGGGGGAAAAAGAAGAGGAAACCTGACCTTATATTTAAGGAGTCATTCTAAAACTACGGTCACTGCCTTTTTCCTTGGGTTAAAAGGAGGGGAAGGAGCTTGTATGTTTTCAAGGAAATCCTAAGGCACTAAGGGACACACTGCCTCGCCGCTGGGGACAGACGGGCACCCTGYAAGACGCTCAAGCTGCAAGAGCAGCGCGTGGTGCATCCGGAGAGCAGCCATGGAGCTGCTGGCAGCGCGTGGGAAGCACACGATGGAGCGGCCCGGCACACTGGCCCAGCAACTAGCACCACTAGCGATGCTAAACCGTGGCGGGGCCTTCATCCCTCTCCTCCTCATCCTCCTCCTCCTCATCCTCCTTGCCACCAGGTGTTGAGGAATTGCCACCAAGAGCCGTGCCCGCAGAGGCAGCCCCTGAGCTCTGCCGATCGGTGCAAGGCTGCCTTGCTGTTGCTGAACGTGCACACATTGGGCCTGCTGGCGAAATTACATTGTATAAAGGAAAATGCAGTCCCACGCTGGCGGAGATAGAGAGCAGAAAGGAACTTAAAGGAAAAGTTTAAAGGATCTGTCATCAAAACTTTAAATAGGCCTTTCTCCAGCTGTAGCTAAATTATTGTACTTCTTGATACTGTTTGCTCCTCGTAGCAATTGAAAGCATATGTAATTTAACAGCAGGCCTCAATCCTTTAATAAGCTGTCTTTAAAATACCTTACATGGATTACCTATCTGTAAATCTGCTTCCCATGCAGAATGTGACAGCATTATGGAAATTGTGAGTTCAGTAAAGATGGCATGTACCAAAGAGAACCACATCTGCACACTGTAAGATTATACCAAACATTGGAAGTAATCTTTAGTCATTTATAATACTGCAGAATGCATAATTAAGATTAAGGGCTCTATTCTGCCCTTTCTTATGTCCTACGTATCTCATAATTTTTTTTTCCTTTTTTTTTTTTTTTTTTTTGCGTAAATTAAACGGGAAAGTAGCACGGCGAGGCTTGTTCAAATTATGCAAAGTTGGTATTCAGCACTCTAGAATTTGGTGCATATCTAAGGAAGTTTGGCAAAAAAGGAATGAGCACATATGGAACAAAATCCATATTAAAAGGGCTTTCCTGTTTATGCCAAAATGCACAAGTTGCAAATAGCACGTTTCCTTATCATTAAAAATAAAAGRGGGAAATAAAAAAAATAAGAAAAAGAAAAATGAAAAAGACATTTTTTATAAAACAAACAAAATTCTCAGTGCAGGCACATTTAGGCACTATTAGCAGGAATACTTCAAAGAGGTGCTGTGTTTCTCTGAATCTATATCGGGATAAAATATTCAACTGAAATTGAATATTTTATTCAATATTCAACTGAAATACTCTGAAATTTCAGAGTATGACTCTGAAAGTTTTGACAAAGAAAGACTGGGCTAATGCTCCCCCTGATGTTTGCATTTCTAAGCGGTACCTAGTGCTGTCCTTAATTTTTATTTTCTTTCTTCCGTGATTTTCTAATGGGAGAAGAAGCAAGAGCCTCCTCAGGGCTTGTTCTGGCAGGAGGAGGAGGAGGCGGAGGAAGGGCACACAGGGTAAGGACACTCCTTTGGTGGACGACGTGTGCACCACAGGCCAAGGACTTCTTTCCCGGCATACAAGAGCCTCGAGATGGGATCTGCCACCCACCCTTATTCATCGTGACCTCCCTCCCAGAAGATTCAAGCTTTTCCATCTGAGTACCACAATACGGGGCTGCAAGACACATAACATACTAGACCGCAATCCAATCTTACCCTACACCTTTGTCAATTGGCCTTATTATTAGTAGTAGGTAAATGAAATTAAATGACTATCTTATAGAAGCCATGTGTTATATTCCCCTATCAAAATTAGGAAACATATCCGTTAGGGACACACATTCACACCCAGCTCTGGCCTTTTTCTTTTTTCCCTCTGGCAAGTCATGAAAGTCAAACAAAACCTTTTTTTTTTGTTTTAATAACTTTTACCAATGACCAATATTCACACACATGGTTAATGTCTACTACTTTGGAAATGGTGGCATTTCCAGGGGCTGGCATTCAAGACGGCAGATGGGGTGGAAGGGAATTTGCCTCGGGGTTAGGGCTCTCCATCAATACCCTTTTCCTGCTGCACAACTMTTTCCTCCTCCTCCCTTGGTGCACAGCAACAGCGATGCTTCCGTTTGGAGCATCTGAATTTGATTTTTTTTTTTCACTTTCTCGAGCCTCAGGATTAGTGCCATATCTAAATGATGGTCTTACTAATAGCAAAATACACTGTAAATATGTGTGGCACATTGGGACCCTGGAGAGCCTCCAGTGCTAAGCGCCATCTCAGCTGCCGTGGCAGCTTTCTCACATACGGAGGAGAGCTTCCTCCCCMTCCACGCGACGCCGGAGAATGCACACTTCTCTTTAAAGGAGGAATTAGCTAAGTAACTAACACGTTGGGAGGCAAAATAAGGAATATTCCCAACCCCRTTAAAAGCTAAACCGGGCATTTTACAGAACAATCTGCAGTCATGCTCCTTTCAGGAATATGGTACCCATGATAAATGATAAATCTTCATGTCAGACATAGCTTTAAAAACACAGGGAAAGCGAGGACGGAGGTATTACAGAGAACGGAATGAAAACATATTTCTAAAAAAACCCCTCTAAAATAGCCACATTTAAACTGACATATGCCCAGGACATCTCAGAGGGAGACTTTACATGAGAAATCATGTAAAAAAATCCTTTACATTTCTGTATGTATTAGGAACTGCTAGTGCCTCACTGCTGCAGCAGGAGTCATTTCYCCAACCTCAGAGATCCTCTTTATCAGTTAGTTTCATGCACTCTTAAGAGAAAATCACAGTAACCGATCACCTTTAAGACTAGAGCTTTCGAGACTAGGGCTGCCAAAATACTACGAGATGTACAACAGGAACAAATGAATGGCAAAGAGAGGGACTAAATGTTTTAATATGTTTCTAGCCTCTGTGACTGCATGATTAATTTGTTCTCTCTCATGCTGTTTTCAAAATGGTGGGAAAGCCTCTACCATTTCTGAGTTTGCACTGATGTAATTGAGATCCTGGCTCAATTTAGGGGTTTTATTGCCATAGAAAGCAGATTGATAATGATTATTATTATGAACATTTGTAAGGCAACAATTACTACAATATTTGGCTTACAGTAAAAGGAAGATTCTTCTCTAGTATCAAGAATAAATGTCCAATTATCTGTATATAATCTCACTTTTACAGAATGAAGGAAGATTTTCTCTCCCAGTAGATCGCACAAAGTATTGTAGGATCCAGATGAAGGACAAACCTGTATAAAGACACACCTTGAGCAGTTCCAGAGCATGGCCATGAAATGGAAAAGCTGAGCATTAACAAAGCTGTCTAAATGTGCACCACTCATTTGGCCATGGTACCTCCCACTTAAACTACTGGTGATTTTCTATTGCTTCTCAGTTTGAAATCTTCATGTCTGAGCCCAAAGGAATTATAATTTTTACAAATCTCTTGGATTGTCATGCCATACCTGTCTAACAGTCTTTCTGAAAAAAATGAGGTTAGTAGGTCACTACTTTGAATAGATGGTTTCTTCAGTAAGGCCTGGGCCATTTAGCTGGATAGATTGTGTGGAAATGTTCTTTTAGAACAATATTCACTCCCCTCAGCACTACTAATTGTACTTGCCTCTCCCCATGTTTTAACTCAAAAGACAGAAAGTGCTAGCATACAGTTCAGTATATCTTTCCTTCAAATTCATTTGAAGCCAAAAAATGTTTATCAAAGAAGGGGGAAAGGGAAAGAGTGGTAGATTGGAGTACACAGAGATAACTCTTCTTACGCCTTGACAATTTTCAACTTTTTCCCCTCATTTTCTCTATAGAACTGTCATGTATTTGAGCAGTTACAGTGAAAAGTTGTCAGCGACTGTTGGTATATTCCATAGCAATTATTTTGTAACTGTTCCCAGTACACTTGAGTTGGCCAAATTCTGGAGAACTGTCAGCAAACTGATCAAGAACCTCCGTGAAAGCTCATTTAACCTGACCTGTGTATATGAGGTCACTTTATGTATAAAAGCCATCATTCTTACAACATTATTATTTTTGAACTGACTTGGCCATTTGTCTGAAAACAATGCATCTATCAAAGTGACTACATGGTCAGTTTTTGAGCCTATTGCTCCAGATTTAACAGTTTTGTAAGAGGCACACTCCAGTAAATAATATAATTTAATAGCAATTAAAAATATCCTTCTTAGGCTGCTAATATTTTGGTGCTAATCAAGAAAAAATAATAAAGTATAGAGTCAGCCTTTATATCATTTCAAAGACTGTTTATCTTCTGGAGAGCTTTTTTTTTCATCTGTTCTTTCCCTTTGCAAAAGCATCTAGAAAATGTGATCTTTTTTTTTAACCTGTAGTGCAATAGTTTCTCCCTCAAGAAACGGTAGACCTACCATCTAACTTTCTTATTAGTAGATCTGGAGTTAGACTTGATGGTCTGATTCACACTAGACTGTAACAGGAGAAGGAGCTCATGTTTAAATTGTAAATGGAGATGATTTTGAGTCCTGCTTTATCTACCTGCATTTACCCCAAGATACTGCATTTATCCCAAGAAGTTTTGTATTTTGATTTCCTGCATCTGGTTCAAACAGAACTTTAGGTCGTTACATTTTGTGCAAGTGGGTTATTGCTTTCTAATACACATACTATTGAAACCTTTACTGAATTTTCGCAAAATGTACACTGCCATCTCTGATATCGCAAAACAAGCACTGAGGGGTGCTATAGCAGTATTTATTTGATCATTTAGGTATTTGACCTTATATTCCTAATGTTAACTCTTCTTCACCATCACATCCTAGGATTGTACAGAGGTAAGAGAAATTTGGTCCATGCTGGACAGAATCATCTGGACTATTTTCCAGCTCACCTGAAGGACACTTTATCCAACCTTTCTTCTCATAAAGACCTCCAGCCATGCAGGCTCTATAGTCTGTTACTTACCTTCCCTTTCCTTGTCCCTGGCTGACTTCAAGCACAGAAGTAGAGGTTTTTTGAAAGTCAGCAAGCTCATATGACCCTGTAAAGCTGTATGTATTCATTCATTCTACTAGGAAAAGGAGCTATTTGTTTGAGACATCACTGTTCCCAAAATATAGCTGCCTGCATTAGAATTCTTTATTCTTTCATTCTTTTTTTTTTTTAAGTGCTACTGTGTGAAATCATTTGTTACTGTGTTGATTTTGAGTAATTTATTATCACTTGCACCACCTTCCCTTTCTCTCTTAATATTCTCAATGGATTTTTCTCCTTTGGTAAAGGGACACCAGAACTGCCTTTGAAAGAAAGTACTGTTCCTTTCTCAATAGCCTTTGCAGACATTTTTATTTAAATTTTCACTTCCTGTTATAGGCAAAGAGTCATATTCCATATGTATATTTTCTTGGCAGTATATATATATATATATATATATTTGCTTACTGGAGGTTCAAAGAGTGAGAGAAACTGAATTTTCCTCTCCTCCCAAAAGTTAAAATGCTATTGTGCAAATATTTCCTGCAGCAGCACAGTGAAAGACAGACGGGTGTATAAAAGAACCAGAAAAAGAAATGCTGAAAAGAAAACTGCAGTGTTGAAACAATGGGACTGAGGTAGCATCTTCATTTTATGTATTTGTCCACTAAACCGTTAAAGACAGAGATCAACTAATTATTCACAATAATATTTAGTTAGTTCATTAATACGAACTGTGTGTAGTGCCATGAAAATAACAAATAAATGTGCAAGTACAAACAACTCTCACTCTAAGGATTTCATGGTCTTAAATGACACACAAATAAATTGGACTGAAACATATCCAGGTTCCTAAGTATGGGCAGAATTTAAAACTCTATCTTTTCTTCGTAGAAGCAGAGGAAGAAAGGAATGTTGCTGTAGAATGAGAGGAGGAAAGATGCTACAAAAAAGCAACAAGTAGTTGCTTGAACAAGTGTAACAAGTTCAGGACCATCCCATGCCCTATAATCCAATCCTATCTTTACTGCCTGTCCAGTAAAGGTACCATCCTTATAATTTATGTTTTATGCTTAGTAGTTTTCCCCTTTGTCCATTCCATTCCCCTCTCTAGCTGCTTTTGAACTGCACTTCCCACTTCTAGAAGGATTTTACTGCTATTTCTCAGTTCTTCCTCTTACTCCATCTGCTCCTAGATGCCTTTTCCACAGTGTCTCTAAAGCAGCATCTCTGATGAACACACAGCTTCTTTCTTTTTTGATCTGGGAAGGATTGCATTGCGGCATAGGAATCATATACTAATTAAATGGTGAAGGCACTGCTTGGCTCCGTGCTAAACCTCACCTACTCTCTCATCTGATCATCTACTCTGATGTCCAGCCACCAGTTCAAGTGCAGCATGGATAACACAGCTCTTAATCTCCCTTCAAATCTTACTAAAAACTGCTTCTACCCTTCTACCTTTTCACAGCCTTCCCTATCCGTCCACACAGCTGAAATCCCACTTTTATGTAAATTGCAAAATCCATATAGTACAGGTGTCTATTCCAAAGAAAATGTTTCTGGTCCGTTGCTTTGGCCCATATAATGCCCAGCTTTGCACATCTCCACTGCATTATGTTTTCTACTGTGTGAAAAACAAAACATTTGTCTTCACCTGCAAGGAAAATTTCCTCCCTCTTTCAYCATGAGGTCGACTCCTTTCTCCACTAATACACAGGACAACCCTTTACTCACTACACTTTAAAGAAACCACTTTTGTGCTCCCTGCAGCACGTCCTCTGACGTGAGATACATCCCTCCATCGGCACCAACAGAGCTGCTGCTGCTGCTTTCAAGCCCAAACCTCCCTTCCTCTTTCCATGTGACTATAAATTTTGTTGTGGCTCGTGTGCTGAGACCAGTGCTTACCGCACTGACAAAATAATCCGTTTGCTTAAGTATGTCTGCCTGCATTCAGCTGCTCTCTTTATTTTATTTTTTCAGGAGGGCCCTCATTAGAAAATCTGCATGCTAAAAGAATACCAGTATCAGCAGCATAAAAAAAATACAACAATATTTTGAGTAACTTAACTATTTTACCATTTTCTCCCATGCAAATACAGATAAAATTCTGTTGAAAAGCATAGTAGAAATACAAGCATCCTGCAAACAATGTACATASTATCAACCATCTATAAATTTCAGGGGATTTTGTTCTGCTTTAAATCAAAATTACAGTACAGATACAGGGCCTTTATGTAGATTTCCAGGATAGTTTTATTCAATAAAGGTCTTAGAACTGGTTTCACATTTTTGTGGCCTACTCTATACTAAGTTAGCTAGACTAATAACTAAAAGCTTGTCATAAATATACTGTCTAGAAAAACATATCAAGCACTATTATAAGTATTATATAGAGTTCCACATCCCAAGTAGTATTAWAAGTATTATAGAGAGTTCCCCATCCCAACAAAGTATATTCCCATTTAAACTTTCCACAAGTAATGAAACATGAATTTTTCAATTATTGTGAGGTTTAGTCCCATGAGCTGTAAAAGAACTAAACCAAAATGCGAGATTCAGACTWGGGGAAATTTTTATCTGAAACTGAACTTTGTGTTCAGTGTCCATCTCTGATGAACAGAAAAATAGAAAGTAAATTTATTTTTGTCCTGAATTCACACACTATATAGTTTGAATAGCTATAGTGTGAACTCTCCCTTCACAGAAAATATGCTATGAAATGCACAGTGCTACTAACCTCTGCTGCAATCTTGTCGTGACAAAAGTATATTYTATGTTTTGAGTTAGATTGGATTCCAGCTTTCCAAAAGTGGAAGGAAAAAAAGCAGTAATCTACTTTTCTACTCAGCTTTCAAGGTCTGATAAAAAAAAAAAAAAAAGTTGCAACAGGACTGTGACTAGGCTAAAATAAACATAGATAGCAAGGCATTGTTAAAAAAAAAATCAAATATGCTTTTTGAAGGCTTGTCGGGAAAATATCACTGGTGATAAATGTCTCCTATGTTTGGGGTGGTGGGTGTTGGAAGGCAGGACTGGGAGCAATTGCTGTGGAGCACCTGGTGCTGCCCCAATGCACAGAGCCCTGATCCAGACGTGCTCATCTGGAGATTTGGCCCCAAAGTAGGAGTTTCATCTATTAGAACTGAAAATCRGCTTCACCTAGGAGCAGAGTAAGGGGCTATGGGGAGCCAGCTCTGCTCTAGCTGCTGCTTTCCTGGCCACCACATGGGGAGGCCACTGGTCCCTGGGAAGAGGACCCAGGTTCTGCTGTGGCTGCTGCTCCTTGAAATCCCCACCACATGTGCAAGCTGTGATCTGATGTGCAGAAGAAATGTGAAGGATGCAAGAGCTGCATGCATGAGCTCTGCAGCTGTGTGGATCCCAGGGATCAGCACAACAGCTTTCTCTGCAGGAAAACAGGCTTGAGCTCTTTCAAGAGGAAAAAAGACCCTGCAGCTTCCATTCCTCTCTGTGGGTTTTTCTCGGCTAAGGCATCATCTGAGTCCTTTCAAGAGGGTTTTTCTCGGCTAAGGCATCATCTGAGTCCTTTCAACTCAAACTAGGTAGATTATAAAAATGTAAAATAAAAATATAACTACAAATAACTTATTTTCATAAATTTAGCTGCACACGGGGCAGAAAAATTTTGACTTTGTTCACTTCTTATTTTTATTTTTTTTTTCTCTTTTCTGTTTTTTTTTTGGGGGGGGGAGAAGAAAGTCCCCCAAGAGAAGGCTGTGAAAATTCGGAAAGATTGCTTTGCATCCCGTCTATAGGCCAAATACATTTCATGCCATTCTCTTTTTTTTTCAGTGTCATTCTCTCCCTCACAGCTTTTGCCCCACTTTTAGACTGAAATGATAACGATGCCTGTTTTCACATTTTTTATTTTTGGTATACTTAAAGATAAATCTTTAATGTGGCAAGTGCTGACAATCTCTTAAAACATGTTCATCCATTCATTAAAATTCCTACCAAAGCGCAACAGGTTTTGCTCCAATTAACTTTTGATATTGGACTATGTCACTTCTAAGCTAAAAAACTGTAAAACCGGACAATTGCATGCTAGGTCCAGAATCTCAGAACTATAACTTGGAAAATATACATGTTGTATTTTTAATCTGGCACTAATGCTGCAGAGACACAGATTCCCTTAGAAGAGATGCTTGGGTACTAATTGTAGATCGAAGTCCATAGCCAGATTTATTCTATTTTGAGGAGTTTGTGCATAGAATCTGTTTCCAGGTTTTAAGGGTATATCCAAATGTCCTTCAAGGAGAGAAGCGGGTACCTCAGAGTTTGGCTTTGACTCTTTGTCAGCTTTATAAGCCTTTTACTTTTTATTTTACTTTATTTTACTATTGAAAGGAAAACACTCCGAGCACTCAGATAACAAGCAGGCAAATACCCAGAAGCAAAAAGAATCGTCTTTACRTGTATTCAGAATGAATGTGCAGGTCACACATGTTTTCTTCCTTTTCTGCTTTCCACTTTCCCGACCTTACACTGTTCCTTGCCCTCCAAATGTGGCGTTCCCCTCTGCCAGCCTGCGCTCACCGATGTGCTCTCACCTCGGCAGGGGGAATTGCATCCCCTCGCTACAGCCCTAAAAACAACAGTGACTAAATTGTCCTAAATAGTCCTAGCTTTCAGACCCGGGATGCTTCACCTTCTCCATCTAACCCCGTCCTGCCTCCTTCCGTGGCCCGGACCATCCTCTTCCCAACACCCAGCGGAGCCGGCGGGACCGCCGCTCACATCCTCCAACCTTAATAGCCAGAGAGGTTTGCCGGACTCCAGGCGAGTGGGAAGCGGCAGAATTAAGGAATTAGAGAAAGCCCACGCCGTGCCAGGCGGGCGTGCTGCTTGGATCGATGGCTGGCTCGAGCAGAGCGCCGGGTGGGACGCGGGATTTGGGAGGCCGCGGCTCCCCTCGGCTGGCGCCTGCCACGCGAGGTTGCTATGGGCACCAACGCGGAGGAGCCAGCCACAAAAGCAGATTGCCAYGGGGAATAAAGGAGAAAAACCTGGAGGGTAAAACCGGATAGTTTCCAATTAAAATTACCATACTGTAATTTTGTTAGTTATCAGCGACAGGCTAAAGTATATAGCGGCTTAACTGACAAGGAAATGTCCTTTTGGGCATAATGTAAGGGAGGGATCTTTGACTTTTCGAGCGCGTCGTGTCCAGATGGTACTTTTTGCTTCACGTTGTGATCAGGAGGCAGAAAGGCCGTTTCTGAAGCGGTGGCAGCAAAAGCAAGCGCAGAGCAGCAGCACACCAGCCCGCGTGCGCTCCAATACATCGTGTCCTGGCAGGTAATCCCTACACGAGGGGGTGTCGGGGAGGAAGGATATTTTCTAAATCTAGTTGCTGGAGACAGCATCAAGTCCACTTAGAGAAACAGTTTGTGGCGCTGATGGGAATCCTACCCTACCGCTGATGAATGCCTGCAAGGAGAGCAACATCTTATTTACAACTTGTAAAGAAAAAACGATCGCTGGATAATAAAATGTTCCACTCAATTCCAGCACGCTGTATTGACTTAGGAATGCTATTGTATATTAAAAAGTTATGCCCTCTTCATTTTTTTTTTCCCCCCGCAGTCTTCCCTTTAGAGACGTGCACAATGCGCTCCCCCCGTCCCTCCACACGCACGCGCTGCAAAGATAATCTCCCTTCTTGAGCACAGCGCAAATCCTGCGGCTAACTCCCCTTGTGAACCTGAGTGGTATTGACATGGGGGTGCGGAGTCAGGCAAAAAGCTAGGCCTCTGCCGCCGAAACACATAAACTCTACACATTCAAGAACAAAACAAAAATCTTCTAAAAGCCTGTGTGGAAGATAAGGCTGCCTTGGGGGCAGCTCGAACTTGCGGTCTTGGCCATTTACGCAGGATTTTACAGAGCCATCTATTACAGTATTCAACAAAAAGAAGTACTTCAAAAAGCTTCCCTTTTTTTTTTTTTTTTCAGTTGGAAGTACAATAATTTGTAAGTCAAAATTTGGAAGTGTTCCCAGTTTTTGGCAGTAAAATGATAATACTGGGCATATCATTTTAAAGTGGAATCTCATGGAAGTTAATTCAGACGACAAGGTCACTTTTAGACATTTTTTTCCCTTATGTTTTGGACTGAAAATAATTCCCAAATCCTATTATTTGAAGCAGGGGTACTTACCATAGCAATCCCTGCCTCCCCTGATACACATGCTACCTCTGAGATAGAGTGCCTTAAAAAAAAAAAACACCCTCACAAGAATATATACCATGAGCTCCGGAATTTTTTTAAKCAAAAGAAAAAAAGTTGTATATAGCAAGCAATCATATAGTGTACCTTTGTATGGCTTGGTTTTAACATCTACTTTTCAAAAGTCTTTATATAAAAATAGTTGACTTAGAAGAAAAAGAGGGAAAGCGTGCTGGTCTGCTTTAATGGGTAAAATGAAGCAGTAACTTAGTAAATCTGGTAAACTAAAATCCATTTTGCATAAATGTTTTCTTTTTCTATCTTATGCATAAAGCTTAGACAGTGATGGCCATTTAAGCACTATTACATCACTAAAATTTTAAAAATAAAATAAAATAAATCAAACCGAAACGAGCAATGTGTTTGTAGAGAAAGGGAAGCTTATGGGAAACTCTGATTAAATTACTGCCACCAAAATAAAGAGGCATGTGGGGGCTCGGAGAGATTTCAACTTATCTCTAGATAATATTAAATCAACTCACTCAGAACTGATACGTCCACGAGGAACGTCATGGGTATATAAAAACCATATATATCATGGAAATCTTTCTGAAGAACATCTATTTGTATTTTCTTATTTACTTTTGCAATAGATTGGTTTGAGAGTGCAAAGCTCTAATATTAAAACCCCAAATCCACTTCTACCTACTTTTCCCTAGCACCTTTTCCTTTCTCTCAYGCTCTCTCTCACACATAAAACCTGCTTGCATTATAAAAGCTGGCCATGGTGATACACTATCAAAATACATGCCACATTTATCTAGAACAAAGTATAAACATTTCTGGTGTGTGTACTTAGGATTCATTTGCTTGCCAAATGGCTCTGTCTCCTTCCTCAGTTATTGTCCGGAGGAATCATTTCGATTCAAATGGATTGATTCCTTGGTCTCAGGTGCTGCTGATAATAGCATATAGGCCAGGCTAAAAGGCACAAAGTGGTCAGAGCACCTTTTTAAAATGCCATCATAGTGCTCATGGGCTTACGGTGTGACTTCGAGGCCAAATGTGAGCCTGAACACACACATGGGAACAGAAGAGATTTCCTGGACATCTTTGCTCAGGTCCACATGATTTAAAAGTAAATTTGCAAACACAGCTGAGAGCATGGTTTGTAGGGGAATATTAAAGTATCACTGCTATCCTCAAATAACTGCATGGATGTTATTTTATTTTATTTTTGTGGAGTGATATTCCTTTTTTTTTTTTCCCTTGAGTTGAGTAACAAAACAAAACAAACGAGTAAGTGAGCAAGCAAATAATAACAAATCCTTTCTTCTTTCAGTTGCTCCAAGCATCGTGCCTCTCACTAACCAGAGCCTCCTTGCAGCTTCTGCTGTGTTTACTGCTGTTTGCTTTGTTTCTGTGGAAACAGTTCTGTACATGACAGATAGAACAAAACGAAGAAAAGTGAATTCTAAAATGCAAGAATATGGGATATCTAATGCCCATYTGTATACGTCGTTAAACGAAGCAGAAAAGCACCAAACTAAAATGCAGTTCTGACGATGGTTTGCTCTCTGCAATGTGTCATTTACACATATGAATCCAGTGCATTTCAGAGATGGATATCTGGCAGTGTCCGACTAATCTACTCATCAGTTACAGGACAGACAGGCACATTTTAAACATATCAGTTCCTCTGTGAGCCGGAGTTAAACTGAAGCCATGAGAGATAGAAGACAAATACATTAAGCCAGTGCAATCCTAAAAGATGATAAAGGCTTTAAGTGATCCAGGAGAGCCCCAGAGCCTAAACCCGTGAACTTTAAAAAGAGTCTCTGCTGAAATGATGAAGCAAAATGCCTCAGTTAAATATTTTCTTCTTTTAAATTTTTTCTTATTGATACGTAAAAACACATTCAGTGCATTTAACACAACAGTACAGATGGAAAGAATAACAACTAAAACAAATTCATTTTGATTTCTGCTTAGCAAACARGAGAAAGACTTGGTCTTCTCTGAAAGATTTATGAGGCTTCTCACCATAAAGGAGCCTGGATTACAGCTATGCTTACTTTATAAAATGAAATTCTGCCATTATAGGCAAGAGTTCATGGCTGTAATTATTTCAATGCACTTCCCAGTCAATGTGTCTTGCACAGCTGAGCCAAACCCTCTCTTACATATGCAGGTCATTTCATAAGAAGTCTAAGAGCTTCAACAACTTTGTGTGACCTTGCATTGAATAACACTGGAAAATTGATTTGGCTCTAGTAATAAAAGACCGTCTGCATTATCTGCATTCTAATTATAATTAATATAACCAGGATAACTGCTGTATTATTTACGATTAGAGCTATGGTGAGCACAGTGTAATAATAATCTGCTACATAATTTTTTATTGATCTGATGGCTTTATTGCAGAAAAAACAAAATGCTACACTGCTGTACTACTAAAATTGCCTTTCTAGACATGTCTGTTTAGAGGAAGAATGTTCGTTTAACATTTCTTTTATCTCATCAAATTCCCATAGATTTTAATATCAGAGAGAATATGATGCTTGCTTGCATGCTTGCTTTTTACACCTTTTTTTCCCCCTTGGCAAAAGAAAGACAAAATGGACAGATTAATGCAGCCATATTTTCCATTGTTCATTTCCTGGGAATCATTCATTCCTTGAAATTCTTTAGTAACTGCAACACATATCACTAATGGAATTGGGCTGTACCCCAAGAATGTACATCTCTCTACTTCAATTTGTCATTTATGAAAAAATCTTCTTAAAAAGAATTCAAACATACAAAAAAAAAATAATCTTCTCAAATGTTAAGCCAGCACTTAGGGGTCTGAACCACAGCTAGCTGATCTCACATTTGAACTCTTTTTCCTAAATTCCAGTGTTAAAAATAATGTCAAACAGAGATGTAGCTCTCTTAATTTGAAGAAGAATAGGTTTAATCTGGTAAATTTTACAAAACAAACTAAATACCCAGATTTTTCCTATTAAAAAAAAATCTAGTGAAAAAATTTAAAGCAGGATATATATATATATATATATATATATAGGAAGATGAAAGACAAATAAGAAGGAAAAATGAAAAGTAAAGCATTTTGCAATTTTGACACTAAATTTAGAACATGGATGGGGAAAAAAATGGAGACAAAGCTTTCCCATAAAACAATAATTAAGCTCCCTACTCTCTAATGCCCCAGTAAAATTTAATGTAAAGCTTGTTCTTTTCAGAGTATATTGCATCCTTTACCTTTTGATCTTCACTTGATCAGGAGTGAAATAAAGAGTAACTTGGGTAGGCAAGTTCACTATTAGATGTCAGAGTTAATATTTACGTATATGACTTTTGAGAGATTATTCTTGGAATGAGTTTCATGTGACATCAAGAGAATATCAGGAATTAATTATATGTAACAGTAAATTATATCATATATTTATAGGAAACATTCATGATTATATATATTGTTATTAATTATAGGTGTGCTGACATTATCATCTCTGAAAGAAAGATAAATTCCCACTTTCTCATTCTTTCCTTTTGTGTTTTTCATCTTTTCAGCTTGTGCTTCTGGGTGATGTTTTCATGTGTTTATAACAGCTTCCACACTTCTCGTTTATAGACTTGATTGCATTTAAGCCCTGCTGATTCCTACTCAATTATGTTATCTTAATATATTAATTTCTTGTCATTTTTGAGAAAGAAAAAAAAAACAATCAAACAAAATTCTTGCAGCTGCATGGGTATTTAGTTCTCATTTGCACTGTTCTCAAGAGTTATCAATTTAAATTTAGCAATTTGCCATTAAAGTGCAGGCTTGAAATAACTTGAAATAACTCCTCGTTACTAAATCAGATCATTCTAYTAGCAGAAGGTTTTGGGAGGACACTTATTTTCCTCTCGAGTGTCATCTGTGACCTCCCAGATCCCATCTCCCTGAGGTCTACTTTTTATTCCAAGTCATGCCCCTAATGTCCGCTGAACTCAAGCAAGTTCACCTAGTCACCTTTGCGACCCAAACTATCCCTCCAATCCACTACTGAGAAGTCTATTACCTCCCATTTAGTCAAGTTCACAACTGCTCCCATTTTCTACATGTCTCCTCATTTAATCTCTCGTAAAGCACAAAACCCAAGTCTTCCTTCCAAAGCTGTACATAAAAAGTAGAAGCAGTCCCTTCCTTTCCATCATCACTGTTTAAGATGATGTCCAGACCTGGCACCTTCAAGGATCAGTATGTCCAAGAGAAGGCACTACACTACCCTGAATACTGCAGGTATGGATGCAAGTGTCAACTCTGGGACAAGCCATTTACATGTAAAAGAAGGAAAAGTGAAAATACTTTGAAATCTTTTTAAAAAAAGATCAAGATTGAGAYCCCTGTGAAATTGTTGTCTATATGTTTGTAGGAAGGCTAGAGATGCTTCCTGTAGAGTGGTAGGTGCCCACTTTACCAAAATGTTTAACTTCAATCTAATCAAAGACCCAAAGAAAATAATTAGAGGTTCTATAGACACCTTTGGTTTTCTATGTGAGGGTTTCCTGATTGTTTTCTGTATTAGGGCTTTTCTAAGAAAGACAAACATGCAATTACAAAAGCATTTCCATATCTGTGAGAGGAACAGAGGTTTCCAGGATGATGATGCTCAGAAAAGCCCTTACTCCCTGATCTTACTCTTCTCCAGCTCTGAAACGCCAAAATTACAACTTTTTACAAATGGGATACTGAAAAAAAACGAGGTCAGAAATATGATGAAAGGCAAGACATATTCTGCTGTTTGAGCTAAATCCCAGTTCCATTAAAGTCGATTTAGATTTACTTTTACCAGGATTTGGCCACATTTGCTCAGGGATGTCCACTGAGGCTGACCATTCTCTTATGAGAATAGATGTGCTCTGGATCTTGGCAGCAGCGAATATTATAGAGGAGTTACAAGAGTAGCTTCTTTCTTTGTATTCTGATCTACCTTCACCAGCATTTTTAGAAAAGGTAAGTACTTCCCTGAGAACATTAAGTATTTTTGGCTTTGTAAAGAAGGCAAGCAGATTATCTTATGCTTTCTTAAAACCAAACAAAACTGTTTTGTGCTTTCAGAATGAAGAGAAGCCAAAATTCCTCTTTTCTAGTTTCTTCATTCAGTGTTCACTGATTGAAGTGAAATTTGGTTTGAAGTCTTATGTATTTTTGTTACATTAGGTATGTGATACCTCAAAAAGAAAGTTATATAATTATTTAATCATTTATTTTTATTATATTTGGTCATAGCCTACTGTAAACAGAAACTGAGTTTCTCATAACTTCCTGATTATATCTACATTCAGTGGACCTAACAGCAAATATCAGTGAGTTCTGTAAACTCATGCGGGCTCTGAAAGTCAAGCTGGATTCTTTATGTTTCACTCACCACCAACTACAGTGCTGCCGAAGTCCAAATTAGATCCTTTTTAATGACAGCTGTTGAAGGCATTCAGTGCCCTCAGTAGGTTTGTACCAATAGAGAACTGCTTGGAATTTATTAAATAATTCTGATGAGGATGTATATGAGTAAAATTCTTTCTCAGCTATATTGAATTCCTCAGTATCATCAAAAACAAAATACAGTGAACACTCACTTTTTTTCTCTAGTAAAGCTTACAGATTTAATTCTGAACACAGGCAATGAGCAGATCTATTGACCTGACAGATGCTATCATCACAGCTGTTCTTCTGAGCAAAGCTATATATTGAATCTGTGAATCTCACAAAACCTATTTTAACCTAAAATATGTTTAAAGAAGAACACATGAATTATTTTGGTTGTAGCAGTTGCACTTAAAGTTTCTCCATAGCACACAGTTTCATTATATTTCTTCCTATTTCTTAAACATTCCTTTCAGGTTACATCTTTAAATGCATAAAGATAATATTTGGGTAACATTAAATAATTTGCATTTCTGCAAACATGGGAGAAATTCAACAAATGGAAAAACTATCAGAAATAACAATCTAACTGTATTTTTAACTAGGCTGACAAATCTCCAATTTACAACTTYACTGAAAGCAGAAACTTACATTGAGTTTAGCCCACAGTCAACAGTCATATTTTGGTTAGCTGTAGATGCAACATGAGAAAAGACAAATGAGCAGGTACTGAAAGAAACCTCTCTTCTAAAGATCTTCCATGAGCATATCTACTAATATTACATTTTCAGAGTGTTTACCTCAGACAACCCCAGACTTTAGTTTATATTTATTTAACCACAAGCCATTTATTTATTCATTTATTTATTATTACTTATTTATTTATCATCTATTTATTTATTTATTCATCATTATTTAATTATTAATTAAAGTATTAATATTAATATTAAAATATTAATATTAAAATTAAATTATTAATAATTATTGCTATTGATTTATTTATTATTATCTATTTTTTATTTATTTATTTATTTATTTATTTATTTATTTATTTATTTATTATTTAACCATTATGAAAACAGTTGCTTCTCTAGCCACTACTAGCCAATATGAATAGAGTTTCTTCCCACACTTTGAAAATGTGTGTATAGGCAAAGGGACACCACTGTCAGGCCACAGGCGGATATATTCTAGATGTTGGGCTGCCTTTGGGTTGGAAAGAGATATACCACCAAATCCTGCAAAATAAGCACTGCTTTAACAAGAGTTGTGGATGTAGCTCCATGGCCATCAAGCTCTTCCCCCACTCCTCAGTGTTCCACCTTAGAGCTGTGCTTCAGAGGTTATTAGTGTCCACGATATTTACTTTCATGAAGGAACAAATATTTCTGCATTTCTCTATGCAGACTGGAGCAGCTGCCAAAATAAAAATTATTGTGATGTGTCTGTGTAAAGTTAACCTGCTAAACAATGTTCCTGGACAGACAAGCACCAGAGCAAGAGAAAAACAACTATCTCCTTCAGTTCCTTCATTTAGTTGGAGACTGGTCATCAAAGCCTATGTTCAGACTATATAAAATGCTAATATAATGAATACGAGAGAATTACTTGGAATTACACCAAACTACACAAAGAAATTAAATTAAAAAGAAAAAGAAAATAAACATAAAAAGAGGAAAACCTATACTAATGCACTGCAAAGGTTGCCGTTACAAATCACAGATCTGTTCATGGATATTTCATGAGCAGGGAAAAAAAAAAAAAGGCTAAATTTGTTAGATAAATTATTCATTGTGAATTATTTGCTCAGCCCTGTACGTATTATAGGAAGTTTCCCAGAGATTGTGGCCGGTTCCTTGGAGAGGAGCGCAGTGCAACCGCCGCAGACGCCGCTGCCGCTCTCCGTTTGTGTCGCCGTCTGCGCTGCCAGGGTGACATCCAGCCCTCCCACACGGTATCTGCTTTGTGAGGCTCGCCACCGCCTTCCGAAATCGGCCCCTGCTCCCAGCCCAAGGCTGCCTGCCCGTCCCTGGGTGAAGACGGGGCATTTGGGAAAGCATGAGGCTAAGCTCGAGTTGGCTCATGCCCCTTACCGCTGCAAAGGCTGTGTGGGGACTGCCTACCAGTGCCCCTACTTGTGTCCAGGCCCCCATAGCCACCCTGGCTCCTGACAGCGTTTCCTGAGAAGGACAAGAGCTCTATTCACCTTGGTTCAGGGAACTGCATGTTAAGATGGCAGAGAAAAACCTGAGCACTCTCCCCAAACACAACAGAGATTGGTTCCTCCAGGGAGTGACTTCAGAGGCAGGGGGAAAAAAAACACACTGGCAGCAGCAAAACCAACCCACCAACTAACCAACCAACATGGTACTCTCATGTACTGGGTGACACCCGAAATGATCTCGATCTCTAAGACAAACATCAAACATTGTTTTAAGAACAACATTGGGACCTCCTTACAGGCAACAACTAAAATATGCTGCAATGCAGAGCAGCACAAGAGGGACAGGAGCAGAATGGAGTAAGAGGCAGGCAGGGCTTTTAGGAACATCTAAGCATTTTTGCTTTAGCATCAATGCAGAGCCTGAACAGGGAGGCGATCCGCCAGCACGCTCTCTGAGGCGTCTTTATCCTCTCGGCTGCTTAAGTTCTAGCAGCAGTAACCTGAACAGGACTAGAGTTTAATACACTGCGGCTTACACAGGAGGTATTATTTTCTCTTTGACAGAGTCCACTGCTATTTTTGCACTGTTTGATAGAGAGCCTGCGTTAGGCCTCGGGGAAGGAGCAGTGATTCTTTAAGTAAGGCTTGCCTAACAGCAGCGTCCTCCCTCCTGCCACTTTATCCACCTTTGCTGATAGAAGAGATGCACAGCTCTCCTTTTCTTTCTACAAAACGTGCCCTATTAGCTCTCCCTCCTGTAATCCACTAAAACACTCGCCTGTTTGCCTGGGATGCCGAACTCGAGTCTCAGCTGTTCGTCGTGTTAGTCTCTTCCTCCCCACTCCCACGACCAGCCTCCCTGCCTCCTCAGTCACATGTGTTGTTTCTCATTTAAATGAACAGTTGGATTCTTTTATTTCTTACAAGTGCTGGATTCGCCTTATCGCCCTCATTCCTTTGGGGGTTGCCAATTGGTTTTATCCACGGATGTATCATTTCTCATGCTTCCCTTTTTTCTTACAAA
Source organism: Nothoprocta perdicaria (assembly GCF_003342845.1). NCBI lineage: Eukaryota > Metazoa > Chordata > Aves > Tinamiformes > Tinamidae > Nothoprocta > Nothoprocta perdicaria. Next base: position 1,230,092 of record NW_020456054.1, on the reverse strand, counting down.
GAGAAAGAACCACTTCGTCAACAAGCCTCTCTGGAGTGGAAGATTAAAAACCTAGACATCACCTACCTTGCAGCGCTACTCCCAACTGGGTTGTGTAAAACTCAATTAAACTTGTCCCCATTGAATACTGCATTACAGTACATTAAACAGAAAATTCTTCAAGCGTGATGACAAAGCTTGAAACCTTGCCTCAAAGCTGTTCCTTGTAGCTTTCTTTAACATTTCAGTCTTTATGGTGCAAGTCTCCCGTTGACACAACTTTAGTCCAGCTATGAAAAATCACAGAGCCCCACAGGGATTAAAAGAGAAAGAGGAGGGAAAAAAAAAAAAAAAGAAAAAGAAAAAAACCTGTCAAAGCTGGTCTTAGCACTTTCCTTAGTGTTTCTATTGAAAATATATGAAACTATATCGCCAGCAAACTAGAGCCTGAGAAGCATTAGAGGGTAGTAGGAACAATTTGACAATTTAAAATGGCCCCTCCATTCAGTTGCCTTTATGCATTTTCTCTTTTTAAAAGAAAACAGGTATTCACCACTACCCTTGATTTTCAAATTTGCATAATGCCTCAAGTTTGGACTAACATAGGGATTAGGGAAGAGTACAATGCACAATTCTGAAAAAAAAAAAAAAATGTCTCCAGTCAACAACTGGGGCCTCTTCCCCAATCTGATTGTCAGTGATTTCTGGGGAAATATGAATTAGCATCCAGATACAGAGTTACATGATACAAATAAAATCTCCAAAATTCATTTCTAATATTTTCAAGATTTTCAAGTTTTAGCTTCCTTTGTGTATGACACAATGATGACCAGTTTACCTTGCATTTTTTTTCCACCTGAGCTGACAATGCCTCTCCAGTTAATCACTGGTAAACACAAATTCTAAATAACTCAGAACTAGTTGTGCTTGGGATAAGAAAGTGTTTAATACTAAATCTCGTAAAGGAAGAGAAAAGAAACATGAAAAAAAAAAGAGAACATCAAAATAAATTGAGAAAAAAAAAATTCTAACCATAAACCAAATGTGATATAATAATGCTGCATGACAACATCTCCAAATCCAAACACATACACAACACTTCCAAAAGCCTGGCTGACTCAGGGTTACATTTCAGCAGTTCATCAGTGTATTTCCAAATAATCTTTTATTGTTCTTGAATCTTTATAGCAACAGATCTAAACAGACATGCTGAGTAGTCAAACCTTTCCTATAGAATAACACTTGAAATGTTTACCTTTTTCCTCCTGTCTTAAAAAGATGCGTAGTGTTATTGCATATATCATAAAGTAGTATAAAAACATTTCCAAGAAGAATCCTCCTGAATTTCAAGCATGAATGTCATGACTCAGACATTCACCATCTGGGATGCTCAAACATGAACTGTATTAAATAAAAGTTATTCGTTCTTGTGTACTAATGCTTTATTTTATATGAAATATTCTCAGTACAAAATATAAAAAGATTTTGAAGATATAATATGCACATCATTGCTGTGCAAAGCTTGGTTATTAGTTCAGCTATACAAAGCCAGCTGCTAGGGTATCACACTTAGACTACTGTATAGACTCTGAAAAGAGAGAATGATGTATCCTATTTTCAAAAGAGAACAAAGGCAAGTGTAATTAAGCAACCCCACATTATCATAATGTTGGGACTCAATTACTTCCGACAGTTCCTTTTTATCTCCTGAACTCTAAGTCCTTCATCGCTGGTGTTTCAATTTGCCACAGAGGCCAATTGATTACAAAATATTTAGGATCTATGATGAAGGGATGTTGGGAAACTTGGAAGCCCCTGCTGATGACTTACCCTGTCTTGTGACATTTTTCCCACCTAGCAAGGGCAGAATTTGATATGTTTTGCTGCCTAATCACATCATGCTTTGTCATACATGCTCAAAATGACTACTCAGACAGACCTGGTCCACCTGATTTTGGACATCTTTTCTGTGCACCTGAATTTGTGTCAAGTAGGAGGTTTCAACAAAAGATGAATGAGGAAAACTATGGGGTGGAAAATAGATTTATTGCACTAAGTTTCTTGGAACAGGGCTTTTCCTTATTTCTGGGTCCTACGTTACAGTACAGGAGAGCACAAGTTTTTCATTTTGCTTGGATGGATCTAACACTGTGTCCCCTGGCTAATGTGGGGGGTTACAAATAGCTAATTYATGGCAGTGTGAATCACAGCCATCCTCTTACCAATATCTGACAAGTCGTTACAATATAAATGTGACACAGTTTGATAAATCTGAGGTATGATTTACAGAATAAAGCTGAAATCTGATAGGATCATTTCCAAAACAGAGAATGAGATTCAGATTTACCATTTACCAGATTTACCATACACCTAGCTATATTCTAGCTATAGAATGTTTCCTTTCCCCAGTAACAAACCTTATCAATAAGGGTAGCCTAAATGTGCCAATTGCAAAAGCAAGTAGACCACACTTCCCTTCAGAAAGAAAGGAGGAAAAGAAAATCTGAGTAAAAAGGAATGCTACTTGGTATTAAGGGGTGTCTTGTTGGGCTAACACGCTCAAAATGAAACCTCAGCTCTTCAGCTCCTATTGATTCTTCTAAAATTCTGAATTCTCAAAGGCGAGACGCAGACACGCAAAACTGACACACCAAAATGGCAACCCAGAACCTAGGAATTTTCTTCAGTATCTTCAGCTTACAGATCAACACTTAGATTTTCACACATATCAGTTTAACAGCCTAAAGAATTTCCAATTAAATGCTCTTGCTAGGGAAAGTGCTTCTAAATGTGTGCTTTTGGAGACTTCCCTGACTCAGGACCTGAATTCTCTCCAACTCTGAATACCTTTCAGTATTCAACTGCTCAGATGTTAAGCTTTGCAATAATTAGCAACACAGTGAAAATCCAAGTGCTAACTCTAGGATCAGGCTTAGCTTTGCTGAACATGTACATATGTTCCCAAAGAGAAAAAGGTCAAACATCAGCTCATCACTTTCTTGGAATATTCTCACTGAATATATTATCAATTTTTCTTTTTATGTGTAATTGATTTGAAATTAATTTTTCTGCTTAATGTCACCTAGGAACACTTTCATAAAGCACAGGAATGGTGTTTTGGAAGGAACATCATTTTTTTTGTGAGGCTGCGGATCAGTTTTTAGATATGCCAAAAAAAGTCACTCAATTTACAAAGTTAATCCATTTGTTACGTTTTGCTCTAGATTATGTAACTAGATTCAGAAACAGAATGCAAAATGATGTTTCTTTAATGTATATTTCTGTAAGCTAAAATGAAGGGGAAATAATTAGGAATTGTACTGTGCATTCTAAAGACAGAGCAGTGCCATACATACGGGAGAAAGATCATCATGCCATGGCAAGTTGGAAAACTGTCTTGTTTCACAAGGGATGATGCAGTAGGTGAAACTGAGAAAGAGCACGCATGTATAAAAAAGGATTTTTTCCTTGAATCACTCCAAAGCTTATGACATTTAGAGATTTAAATAGAAGGTACATGATAAGAGGCATGACTGCATTTAAGAAGTTTTACAGAACGATGTGGAGACTCACATGTTATATAAGCAAAACAACCAGGCTATTTTCTTAGACGGTGTGAACAGCCCAAAGTGGCTTCCAGGAAAGCAACAAAAATGTTCATTTTTTAAAATCACTATTAAAATTTCAACTTTTTCCCCTAACCTGTCTAGGTAAAACCAAATAAAATACATAATGTTTTGCATCTCAAAGCAGCTTTCTTAGTAAATTGATCCTGGACCACTGGTCCACGAAAGACTCTCAGGATAGGGTTCTGAACATGTCGCCAACTCTTGTTTAGCCCTAATTAATTTCCAGTTTAAGAGGGAATGGAAGATAAAAGTCTTGAAGTCATACTTCAGGCTACACTTTCCACCAAAGCAAGCCACTGAAAAATATCATTGTTTGTGATTTTATACTTCATTTGCTGCAATGATAAATATAATTTAATTGAACCCTAATCATAAAACTGGCTTAGCCTTAGTAATCTGTCAGTCTTATTTTAAATTTTCATTTAATTGTAACTTGAAAATGCATTTAAACCTCTCTTAATTTAAATGCATTAAAATGCACGTGCAGCCACCATAAAAGCAAGCCTGTTCACATTTAAAAGAACAGTTTATTAATAAAAGATGCACACTGATCTCTTGATGGCACCCCTCTCATTTCCTACTGCAAAGAAGTTCCTTTTCATCTCATATTTTAAGTTCATTTGCATATCTTTCAGCAAACTTTTTGGCTGGCCAAAGACCGAGTTCACTCCCCCACACCTCAGATGTTTGAGCATTTGCTTCGACTAACCAGATCAACCGCAACACTTCATCACAGTTTCAGAGTTGAAGGTTAGGGCATATCAGTCAATTCCTACTAACTGACTGATTCTTCGTTTTCTCCAAACTGTCTTTCATTTGTTATCATCTTCCGTAATCTATGCATTGTCTTTACTGTTCAATGACATTTTGTTACAGCATCACTTTTATATATTCAACTGTAAAAGCAAACTTGGAACTTGTCTAAGTTTTTATACCTCCACTATTACAAACAAGAACACTCCATTTACTGTAATAATGTTATAGAGCACACCATGTATTATTTGATTACATATTTCTCAGTTTTAAACAAGAAGTTTCAGCAGTTACTAAAGTTGTCTGATTAAGCCTGAACACACACCTCTTCTAWTGTTTCTAATACAACCTGAGTTTTCAACATTCCTTCTATATTGGTTTACATACCCTAAGACGTTTTTTCCCTATACCCATCTTCTAAATTCATTAAACTATTAGAAAACTTGTGTTCTCCAGTAATATGTAAATATATGCAATATACTTATCTATTATTATTATWATATTACATGTTATATTATAATTATATAGATATAAGCTAGTAATAGCCCTTTTCTCAAGTGCTTTATACAATGTTAGCTAGGAACTACTCTGTCATCTAAACTCCTTTTCAAATTCCTAATATTTTTCCTCAAAGGTTATTAACCTGTGACAATATAATGACCAGGCCAGCTGGAGTTGTCTATGCAGGTACAGAGCAGGGGGAACATCCAGCCTCTGTGCAAGGGATCCCGTGTTTTGCTCCTGGTCCTTCCTTCCCAAACCTCCACTCTCATTCCTCCCCATTTAACCACGTACCCCACATGGCCTGGCCCAAATAATTGCAGGAAATTTCTACTGGGTTAGGAAAACTGAATTGGAGCAGTGCTGCTGGCCTCAGTTTCAGAGCATCCTGTGAAGTTTGTCTCCTCGGGCCTCTGTCCCTGCCCCACGGGAAAAGGGACTAAATGGATCTTTGGATAAGCAAGGATACAGATGGATCCCAAGGGATCACTAGGGAGGACAGGATGCATCCACATATGATCTCTCATTGCAGCCATTTGGTAATTTCTGGAAGGCAATGAATGGAGATGCATGGGGGAACACAACTAAGAGTGACATGTTGATCACAATTTCTTTTTAAGAAAACTTCACATCAGGGAGAACTTTTTTSAGTTGTTTACAGCTCAGAATCTACTGTTTGAAGCCTAAAACAAGCTAAAATTTCTTCAGTATTGCAACAGGAGCTTTTCATTTCTTGCCACGTGCAAGATATTTTTAAACTTCTTTAATGCCAACTTCCCTAAGCTCCTAATTTAACAATGGGAACAAAAATGAGCCTGGATTGCTTTTAGAAGCAACACAGATTCTAATTATTANAAAAAAAAAAAAAAAAAAAAAAAAAAAAAAAAAAAGTAAGGTCTGATATACTAGATACTTTGAGAAGTTATAAACACTAGCTGTGCCATTGGCTATATACAAGAACACACCAACCACCCGTCTGAGTCTCCAGTGTAATAAGACTATGAGCTTAGTGTCCCAGTAATAAACCACGAACATGCAGGTCAATTATGTGTGGACAACTAGAGGATTGAATTTTGCCCTCTGTATGAAATCTCTGCAAGGTAAGCAGCTAGAGACAAAACACAAAATGATTTCAAGATTCTGTTCCTGGCAGTTTTCAGCACTGCATAGTCATTGACCTCACACTTCTCACAGATTTTCCTGGAAACTAAACATTTTGGACATCATGGGAGAGACCTTCCTTAACTATTACCACCAGTCTGAGCACATTTAGAGGTAAAATGCACAAAAGCCTTAATCTTGCTCTTGGTGACACACAGAAATGCCAGTAATGAGTGTAGAATGAATCTCTACATCTTTTCCCCTTTTATTTTTGCATGTTGCACCTGCCACCATTAGTTTGTCTTATATCATAAATTCACAGTAGGTTTTTTTCAATAGGAATTCCTATAAAACAGGTTGCTGATATATGCAGTCACATYGCCTTCCATACAGGCCTTTATACACTCTGTGCTGATGGAGCTGCCGTAAAGAATGGGCATGGTTTGATTTTAGGCTTCTAGGTCATGGTTTCACCTTGACAACAGCTCTCATTTCAAGCAGTAGCATTTGCCAGGATCTCTAAGGCGTTTTCATTTTTGTCAAAAACTAGGGTAAAAAAAAAACAGCATGAAAAAATGATAAATCTTAATTCACAGGCTGCAGGACTATCTCTGCGTCTCCAGCACAAAACTTCAAATCCAATACAGGAACTGGATGTCTATTAGAAGTCTGCAGATTTAAACCTTGTCCACCATGATCAGACTGGATTTATGGAGCATCATAACTCTCCAGACACCATCCAGCAGCTTATTAATTTAATAGACTCCTGTCCATTCCATGATGTTCCTGCCCTGACAGTCTCTCAAGATAAGGCGAAAGCCTTTTGACAGGACAGAGTGCATATATATTTTCTTCTGTTTTCTCATGGATGGGGTTGTCAACAACTTGAAATGTGTGGCTCAGCAAATTTGGGGGCTTTTTTCTTTCCTTCTGGTTTGCAGGGAAGATGACAAGAGGCAACACTATTATGAGCCACAGGGTCATGAGGCTTGTATTTTACTGCAGGCCTCAATATTTATTTAGCATAACAGATTGGAAAAATAAAAACAGGTTAGTTTAGAAGAAAATTAAACAGATTTAGCATCTATGACATGTCCTGAAAATAATGACAATGCTTTTCTTAAAATGGTGTCTAAAGGACCACTTCAACTGCAATCAGCTTAGAAAAATGGGGGTAAATACAGAATCACTATCAGGACACAGAATACACTATCAGAACAAAACTTTCTACTTGATACTTGCATTTATCTTTTGCAAACAGGTCTGAATGTTGAAGCTATGATTCTTTTCCCAAGGCCCCAGTGAGGAATATACACGGGGCTTATTTTCCATCCCTACTATGCTTAATAAGTGAATGGCCCACTTAACATGTTAGTTTACATTTTTTTACAGCTTCAATCCCAAAGTGTAGAATTTGTGTAAGCATTCTGCCTGTTTCTTCCTCCTCAAATTAAAAAGAATTTTAATGAATKAAATAAATGACAAAATTGAAGACAAGGAGAGCAAATTAAAAAAAAAAGGGCAAAACTACATATACTACCTTAATGAAAGCAACCCAAAAATACCACTTGTCTGCTATTTGAATGAAATACACTAACAATGAACAGAAGCAGTTTCATCCTGAAAAGGGAAATGCAGCCACATTTCTTGTGATCTTCCTTGTATTATCTACAGGCTTACAATTTAGAGGGCATGTAATAATTATGTTTATGCTATTAGATAAATACCACAGAAATTCAGCAGAGATACACAAAATAACCTTATTCGTGTAGATAATTGAGATCATCTACAAAGCCCTGGCCTCTAAACTCCCTAAGGCAGATAATCCCCCATTGGATCTACTTCCACAGGTAAAAACAAAAAGGAGGAAAGAGTATATAGTGTTTCTGTTCTGCTTGGTGAGTTTTTCGAGGCTGGGATCATTCCTTCTCTCCTGGCTGAATTAAGTCCCGAACACTGTGGCTGCTGTCAACCAGCAATAAATACCAATAGTCATGGGGGCAAAATCTTGTATTCTGGTGCAGCCAGGGAAGAAAGTAGCAAAACTGATTTGCATTAGTTGTTTGTAATAGTTTCATTAGGCATCCTGCCTGCTCAAGGTCCCTGCAAAACGAGACATGACCCGTGGTCTCTCTGTTTCTGCTGGTTGTGTTTTTATGTCTAAGTCTGAGACACTCTTCCAGGGAACCTAAGGGCCTATTTCCCTGCTGGCTCATGACAGGGGATTCCAGACGTTCCCAATCAAGTTGGCAACTGCTGAGGAGGATTTAGGTGCTGTTTTATTTTATGAAAGCATTACTTCTCTGGAGAAATATTTTGTGATTTTCTGTGTCAGGGAGAAATAAGTGTAAAAGAAGGTCTTCCAAGGACCTTTGAGATCCGCATGAGACTCAGATTCATTCTGATAAAACCCCTCTGTTTTCCATACAGACAGAAGTCCATCACACCACCTAAGGTTTCAGCACCCTCTTTAGAAATGGAGGCAGCCACAGCGACTCACACTCCTGCAGCAGCTCCTGCAGTGCAATGGACTAAGCAGCTTCACAGAATTTGCTTTTAATAACACGTGGAAGAAAATCTGAAATATATGCCCCAAGTTAACTGCTGGCCTAGTAAATAATATATTATCAGACCCAAAMCAAAATATACTCCTATCCTAACACAGCAATGTTTAAACCCATTCTAATGTTCGACCCACACCTTTCTAGGGGCCCTGATGTTACTTGTCTTTGGTGCAATGTGCCACTACATTGCTCAGAATTGGGGCGGGGGAGAAAAAAACAAAGCATATTTGCAAGCTGAAAAGTCACTCTCAGAGAAAAGAAAACAGTATGAAGTATCACATACAACAATTAAGAAAAACAGTGTTCTGTCATTAACAGAAAAGAAATCCTGTGTTGCCACAATGGCCTTTTCCTATGGAGGTAAAAAATAGACTAGATATTTTAAATGTCCACTATTAATTAAAAATTACCTCCATTCTAAGCAGCACTGGCACACGATCCTTTTGCACCACTTGTAACTGCAAAGCACGATGTGGGCACGAGCTAATTAAGGCACCCTGAGCACTGCTGAAGTAAGAAAGCAATTAGTTATTTACCGAGCTAAAACCCGCCAACGAGTGGCTGCCACGTGCACGGGGAGCGCCCGTGGAGCAGAGCACAGGTTGCGCCTAAAGCCCCTGGCACCCGACTTGAGCTCTGCCCTCTCCTGCGTTTGGCCTCTCTCGTGGCTCCTATGTACAAATTAGCTCCATGACACAGTTCCGATGTGGGCAGCTGTCATTTTAGCTAATCCCATCCTGCAAATCCACCCTCGCAGGCTCGCTCGCTGCCGTGATTGGAGAATGGACTTTTTTGGGCAGCTTTCAAAAGCAGCATCTGCTTGAACAACAAGCACCCATGGCTGCACGAGGTGGAGAATCGCTCCCTGTGATACCCCCCTGCTTCCAGGCTCACTAAAAGAAAATGAGAATTCTTCATTCTCCCCTTAGGCAACATCCTTTCCAGCTCGGATGTGGTTACAGTCTCTCAGYGGGCACCAACTGGGATTTCTCGTACGGAGGAAGGGCGGTTTTCCGTGGCGGTTTTCTGTGTCGTTCAGTACCACGTTTCAGCGCCACGGGGGCAATTAGCAGCATCCCCGAGGGATGGCCGAGGAACGCACGCCAGGAACGGCCGCAGCGCCCGCAGCCCCTCGGGACGCGCTGTGGGGCCGCACGCGTCCCATCCCCGCATCCATCCACATCCATCCGCATCCTCCCGCCTCCGCCGGCCCCCCTTCCAAGTGGCCATTTTCGGTTTCTGTGAGGAAACCTTCGCTGCGGCTCCCGCCTGAACTTGCAGCTCCGCGTTCGGCAGCGCAACCCGACAGGCCCCGCCGTGTTTTAAGCATGTTGGTTTTCCTGCACCGAGTTATCCTGTGGTGCTCTGCAATCAATTACTGTTATACCACCATCATTAATAATTTTCTTAATGAAAATGATTCTGTTGATCTCCGTTGTATTTTAATTATCAGAGTTAAGCATAATTACACTGCAGCTCTGAGCTGGCATGTAGACTCCTTTAGGGCGCAATTTTGTTTTAACACACTGATAATGTAATTTTACATTGTGTCAGTTGTTTAGTTATTATCCAGTCGTACAATTCCGCTGTATTCCTGATAACAGATAATAACCTTAGCACCTCCTATATCCTGAAGTCATTTAAAAAGCAATATTGGAATTTCACAACTAGCTAACTTAATCGCCTTATGATTTTATAATTCCCACAGCTAAATATTTGTACAGGCACCCTGTTTTAACAATGCCACTAAACATACAGTATCCATACATTGCACAGAAATGGTTTAAATAATATCTATGAAAATGTGTGTTATATGAGCATGTTTTTTTTTTCAGTCTGTGGCACCTGCATTTTTGTACAGTTCCTCTTCTGTTCAGTCTTATTTCTTTTTTTTTTTTAATCGCTTACATTCCTAGTTGACAATTTACCATTAATATCCCTGTCCCTTCCTAGGTTGCCGTTGGACTCCTCTGGTGTTACAGCTTTACCAGATCTGGTGCTATGTTAGGGATGAATGTTGCTCAAGTACATTAAGTTGTGATGAATGTACAGTTCGTGCACAAATACTTCCTTCAAATGTATCTGGATCTCAAATTACTGAAACTCTGTCTTTGTCTTTTGAAAGAACAGATTTGGAAATCTATCTAAAACAGAATTCCCAGAATCAGTCTTAAAATTTCAGRTGCTTCACCCAGGAGATCACTAACCTGAGAGAAGCTGCTAAAACTCATAAAACAAAAAGCAGGATTCTTTGTGTAATTACAGTTGCAAATATTTCCTTTTTTAGAAAATGRGAAAGATAATGACATATGTCAGGGATGTAACAAGCTCGTATCACAACTTGTAAAAAAGGCTGCTAATGAGCTGGCTTCCCCTTTCCTAATTTGTCTTAGTGCTGCTGGAATATAGGTTTAAAGAATACTGAGAGAAATAAGTTATCCTAGACTAAATAAAATTAATTTCAAATGTTGAATAATTATTTTGCTATTCATCCTCAATGTACTCTAATGCATGAATTGAAATAAGCAAAGTGTCTTAATCCACAAATTTATATAAATCTGAATTGAGATTCCACTGTGTGAACATAGCAATGCAAGCCTATATAGGTGCTTCATATGTATACATGCACTTTCATGTTTATTTACCTAGGGAAARTATTACGGAGGTTTCCAAGGCAAATAGGGAGTCAGCTGGTCATTTCAGATTCACTTTCAGTAGGACCTATATTCTGATCTCCTCTTTCAATTCTGAGAATGCCCCTGTGATTCTTGTGTAGGCAATATAAGGGGCAGTGCAGGGCCTGCAGCTTCCAGGGAGCTGGAAGTCACGATGACATTCCCGTGCTCTTGCAAAAGGTCTGGGGGAAAAATCTGTTCTCAAAGGTATCACCGTAATAAGCTAAAAAGAAATATTGCATACACTTCCAAGTCAGCAGCTGTTTGACCACTAACATTTAGTGCTAGCCAATTCTCCAACTTATTTTCCTCTTAGAAATCTGCCAATTTGGTCTACTCATCTTATCTTGGGTACAGTGAGAAAAACAGCTCCTAGGTGACCGAATCACGTACATATACAATTCCACACATTTTGTTCAGCTAATTGCCTTCAGAAATAACAATATATTGCTAAACAAACTAACAAAATTATACGCATGCAACTGCAAAATAACATCGAATTACAACTTCATGCCAGCTGACACCATTTCATTAGAGGTAATGGCACTACAGGAGATAGAAAGCTAACACAAATCAAGGCAATGTAACCTGGAATGATGAGATACAAATTGAAGGAAGAAACATTATTGTATTTATTTATTTTACCATCTTCTATTTGACATTGTTTTGTGATCCAAACCAATTAATCTTTCTAGTACAAAAATCCCAGCAGGGTTCAAGGCAAGTGTAGGTACTTCAGGAACAACAGAGCGAAGTGCAAAGAAAYGAACAGAATGTAGTGAAGATAAAGCACATCTGCAACTTACTTCCCATATTGTTTTAGTGAAGTTGCAGGTATTTAATATGTATTTATCATGATTGTTCAGTTCAGCTATAATATGCATCTACGTTATGTAGCATAGGTATGAGAAATTATCTCGACTGCTATACAATTATCACACAATACTTTGTTACCAAGGACTAAAATACCAAGCATCATTAGTACAACAAAAAGCAGCCTATTTGAATRTAAAGAATAACATTTTATTCCAGTTAGATTGTGCCAAACAGAAGACAGTTTTTAGTGTTTGAAAAAAAGTTCATATCTCAATAGATTCAATCACCAGATAGCACTGAAACTGTAATGAATTAGTCAGTGTTTCTAAAGTACTTTGAAGATGAAAAGTCTTATTGGTATATATGTGCTAAGTTTTATTATAATTACAGCRAGAATATAATACTTGATATGACATCATCCTATGGGAATTTTCAGAAACTGTTTTTTGGCGTGAAAGTAGTTTCTCATTACATTAAAAAGAAAGTTATGGAAAAGTTTGCCTATGAAATGTATTCAGTACCATGAATAGCAAATTGCACTTCGGGATCCATGAAGAGAAGCCTCACAATATTATAGTCAGAGCACTTTGCAACTTCTTTCACTTGGGTAGCAATCAGAAACCTGCAAAGGAAGGGCAGCTCAGCCCTTTTTAGATATGAGCCCAGTTCTCTAGTACTGCAGGTGTTTCAGGTTGCAAAATGAATGTGTTGGCTTTCTGTAATTATAATAGAAAGAATTTATAAGACCCTGGTGTGCAACTCATTTTTAACATGCAAATTCCCTGTTTTCAGCGTTTCAACTTTCAAAGGCTTATGGCAGTTTAAAAGCAATCCTCTTATAAGTGTATAAATTGCAATGATTATAGGAACAAGTTGTAATTGTTTCTAGTAAGTTTTTAGGAGTCTTTGATGTTATGATTAGTGTTTTGTATGTTAATATATTGATATGGGTGCTTATTTGCTTGGATGCTTGTATGCTGAAATGGTCACTAGGTTGCCTCAGCAAACAAATCTTTGATCTCAGTAGGTCTGTTTGGTTAGAAATAAAACCTAAAAGAAATTAAACAAGAACAGTGCATGTGTTCTGAAGTATTCACAAAGTGCTGARTTTGGTGATTGAAATACTAGGAAAGAAAGTCATAGTTTTGCCACCCGATCTTCAGTGGGAATGCCAAAAACAGCTACACTAAATAGGTTATTCTTAGTCCATGTATTTAAGTAGCTTTTGTAACATGCTTTAATGATACTGTCCCCACATGTACAGAGCTTTCACAGTGACTGACTAAACAGCATGGTGTGTAGTCCAGGGTGCTATGGACTGAACTCAGTGCCTTTGCRTCTGAGCCAAGGTAGCTGCTGGATGCAGTAGCTTAGATGTAGATTGTTTGGAGCAGGGAGGATATCTCATACAAACACATATCCACTAGAGCAGATCTGGCAACTCACATATACAACAGAAACAATATGCATTCCAGTAAGTCACATTACAGTGAAGCTTCATCACATCCTCCCACCTCAAAGAAAGTGGAACGTTCCTGGACACTGCAATGTAACAACCCTGAAATCTAGTTGCACATATCTGCTGTTATCAGGCTGACATGAGTTTTTCTTACAGTCAAATCAAGTTTCAATCCTTCTTATACACTAAAATTTCAATTAGTAATCTGCAGTGCAATGTAACATGTGAAAATGCAATCTGGTATGTCATATAAAATACCAGAAAGAATTCATTTATTTAAAATGTATAATTACAGATCTGAGGTTTCCCAAGAGGCACTAAGTCTCAGAGAGAAGTGGATGGTATGTCTTATGTCAGCTTATATCCCTGTGTTTGTGAAACATTTAATACATTGCATACCCATCATG
>NW_020456054.1:1168646-1215728 GCF_003342845.1 Nothoprocta perdicaria | reverse complement strand
AAAGGAAAGGAAAGGAAAGGAAAGGAAAGGAAAGGAAAGGAAAGGAAAGGAAAGGAAAGGAAAGGAAAGGAAAGGAAAGGAAAGGAAAGGAAAGGGAAAGGGAAAGGGAAAGTATGTGGTAGCAAAGTAGGGAAGCAAGTATTTTAAGAAAAGGGAAAACACAATAGTCCATTTCTCTTTTATGCCATAGGTATATTTCGATGCTGATACCTTGCAAAAGAAAGTAAGCGAAAAACAAGCTTGTGTTTACCTTTGCTGTACACAATGCAGTTGTTTTTGTTGTCTTCTACTCCTTGCCAAGTCACATCCAGCAACCACTTGGGGCCAGCCGTCAGGACCATAGGGACTGCAGCCTTTGTTTTCTGTAGGAAGGATGATAACAAACAGATGCCATTTGCTTGCCTTGATTAAGAACTTGAATAATAATAGTAATAATAATTTTATTTGCAAACAACAAAATCTCCAAACCCACAAGCCAAGGTCTTATTCCCCTGTCTCGGGATTTTTTTAAGAAGACACAAGCAGTAAGCTTTAGTTCTTTCATTGATTTGAATGGTAGAACTATTATCAAGGATTTTTTTTCGGATGATATTGGATCAGATCTCCAAGATTAMGCAGATCTCTGGTGGCTCTGAATTATAAAGGGAATGCAGATGACTTTCACAGCAAAGAGCCAAGTGTTTAGAAGTGAACTTTAGACACATTGTACTTCATTATCAAAAGGATCTCACTATTTCCTGAAACAGACAGGAAAGAATTTAAAGAATCGGTATCCATTTCAAAGATCTGTCCTGGGTAACATTTGTATTATCATTGGAAATTGTTCTGAATGGATAATGTAATTTTTCCCCTTTTGCTAAGTGTTGATGTGTGATTTCACTATAGTTGAAATAATAATAATGCTAATGATGCACTATTCTTTGTGCCCAGAAAGACTGTAAAAGAAGTTGTATGAATAAATTCAAKGCACAGAACTAAAACATGACATCCTTTGCTCTGAGAAACGTACAGAGAAGGAGATGCACATTTAACAAATCTCCTGCATAGATCTGGGATATATTTRGAGAAATTGATATATGAAGTGACAAGGTAGAGGTTTCAAACTTACTTGCGTTTAACTTCTACTAATCAAATGGCCAAAAAAACAGTGTGCAATCCTGACTTTGTCAGTCAGTAAGTGGTACTGAAATGCCGTTTAAATTTCTCTCATTCGTGGWTCTTGCTCCCTATACCAAACACAAAACCACAACAGAGTACGAAGTACAATAGGAAAGTCATGAAGTAACCCTTTTTTATCTGAGATATTATCCTGTCCAAGACATTCCAAGCTTTTGTAARAGAATTTGTTCTACTTTTTCCTATTCGATCTCTGTTCCTGGCTCCTGCAGCAGTCTATTGTGATATTTTACATGATTAAATGAATTCAAAAACACCAAGACATAGAAAACTATATATTCACATGGAGATTTCAGATGATCAGGCTTTATTTATTGCCTAACATTGTTCCATAAATGAAGGTATCATAACACATATTACATTCCTAGAACATACAAGAAGAGATCTACTGGAAAAAAATATTACTTAAAACATTTTATTCATATAATTACATATCAATATTTTGTTAAAGATTCTGGAATAAGATGTTGAACTTCACAAGACTTCATATTTTTTCCATTTTTTTGATCTTTTTATTTCCTAATACTGTTATTGGAAACAGTATATCTTGTTTAATATATATTTTATATTTTTCATTTTTGTATAAATGATTAAATTGTATTTTTTCTATATGAACTCCACTATACCACATTATTCATGTTTCAAAAATATTGGAAAAAACATATAAATTAAAAATTAAATTAGTAAAAATGAATGTGGAAAGTAACAACAATACACCTACTTAATAAATAAATATTAAAACCAAAAAAATTACATGTCTCACTTTTAGATACTGCTTTTTGTACTGGAAAGTACTGCAGAAGTAACAGAAAGTGTGATTATGTGAAGTTTTATATGAGCCATCTCTACGGCATTTTATATGAGCCATCTCTACTGCATGGGTTTGAAATCTGAATTTAAAGCCATGTTCTCCCTGGACAGTTCACATGCCTTTTTTATAAATTGGTCAGTTTCATATATAAATTGTCAAGAAGCCTGTCACTTCCAATCAGCAGATATTATTTACATGTCAACTATAAAGAAAATTGCGATATAAATGAGGCATGAACTGAAAAAGATCAGCATGAGATAAGAGAGAAGATAATCAAAATACCATCTCTGTCTCCTATTAGAGAAAAGTCTGAACTTTTAGTTTCATCTACACCAACATAGCCTAAGGCTACATGAATTCCAACATTAAATTACAAAAGTTACAACCCTTAGCACAATATTAGTAACTGTGTAGACCAAGGCATGTTCCTACCAAATGTTGAATTCTCCAATTGCCATTTCAGTGAACCCATTAATGTGGTTCTTCGTACTCATATAAAAACATGCTCTTAGTCTCTGGTAATCCCAAGTGTAATCAACTGGTAGTGGAATACTATCCAGGCAGTAGATTTTTCCAAGTATGCTATATGTGATTCAAGCACTCAAGGCTTTTCTTTTTTTAAGCAGGATGCCAAGTTAAATGYAAACACACAAATCAAACTAAGTGTTGAAGATGACATCAATCTTATTTTCTACAAGACCTAATTCCTATTTCCGGTTTTCTTCTTCACAGATATCTGACATTTCTCTGTTTCTCTGCCTCCTATAAGAGGCATTAAGGTGGTTATAGTACACTCTCTACATAGACAGAACAAACAAAATGTGAAGGAAGCAAAAAGCAAGATGCAGAGATATCGTGCAATTTTCTGTTGGAGATTAATTCCTCCATTAATAAATTGAAGGCTTAGGCCCATGTTACTGCTCCTGTTATCATGGAAAAAAAGAGGACTGGTGCCTCATGTGTTTTGATGTGGAGTTTCTGCAACACCAGGTAGGCTGAGCACCAGCAGTCATGATGTGAGTCCACACTGCAGCCTCCTGTGCCCAGCTTTGCATGAAACTTAAACTAAATGGAGATCACTAAATTAACTTCCACATCAGTAAAACTTGTAATCAGCTCAGCAGCTGTGAGTGGTTACTAGGTGGTAGTGAGAGACAGGAGGAGAAATGGGGTGTTTCTTTTCACAGCTCTGCTACTCAAAAAGCACTGGTGGACCTCAAAAGAATCTCCCACTCTCCCATAGCTCTGCTTCCCAGCTGCATAGATATGTAAATAAACTTCTTTTAATATGAAAGCAAAACTTCAGAAGGCCCTCCTGCTTGTGAAGCTTGGCAGCTCAACTAAGGGAGATGGGCAATGACTTCTCTTTGAAGTACCTCAGAAGCATATTATATGAGCTGTGAGATGAGTCAGCACGCTTGCCATGGACCACAGCAGCATTTCTTGGGGGTCTGGAGTTTTGTAAGGTTCACACATTCACAGGAGATGTTCACCAGTGCCAAAGACTTGTTCCTGTTGTGGCTTACTGCATAGGAAGAACTGAAGCAAGCTTGCTGATTCCAGAAAGGCCATTTCCCTAAAATGGTTAAAATGAAAAGACCCCAGTCCAAGATAACAAGAAGCTATGGTTAAATCAGTCATGCCTTTATCACCTCCAGATTAGACTACTGCAATGCACTGTACCTGAGGCTACATTTTAAATCCATTTGAAAGCTGAAGCTGGTGCAGAATGCGGCAACCTGCTCAAAAAGCAGAATATTGTGCTTTGAGCGCATTACACCAGTGCTTTCTAATCTGCACTAAGTGTCTCTGGGATTTAAGGTGCTGGTATAACCTGAGAAGTCTGGGACTTGTCTACTTGATACCTATTTGAGGGATACCCAGTCCTTTGTCCTGACCACACAACCACAGCTGAGATCCACCAAGGCACATGAAAAGGGTCCTTCTTGGCTTAACTGCTGGCATTGCAAAATGTTCCTCATGATAGCTCTTTACCTTTAGGATACAAGGTCACTTGAAGTATGGTAATGCTCTGGCACTCAGAGCATCCTAGGAAAATCACCCTATAATTCAGAAGATGTATTTTTTTTTAATGTAACATTTAGTTGGTCATTCTTAAAATTTGGGAGAACTTCTTTATGTTATGGCTTTTTACAGTGTATTGGGAGTATCCCAGCCTAAAGAAAGGTGCCTGTTTATTTTTTATTTAAAATTGTATTTCAAATAATTAAGAAATGTAGTCAGTTATCACTTGATTAGTTTTTAAGATTTTTTTAAAAAATATTTCTTTCTCATGAAACAATACTACAGCTGTTTAAAAATAAGACTTCAAAAAGAAAAATTAAACTTTATTTCTTCCTCCTGAAGAACTGCTGAAAATTACTCAGATGCCTAACAGAGGATTCCACCTACAGCCCAAGTCATATCAATAGAGATCATCTATACTGAGTGTCTGTAACATACAGCAAGACCCTCAAATTTTGGAAATGATAGAATATAAAAAAACTGTAATACAGTTCACTTCTTTACACTAGGTAGATGAGTTTTACCTGAAATGTTATTTCTGTTAAAGTCTTCATATTCCTACATGCCATAACCAGATAAATTTGACAAGGACAAACAGGGTCAAAATCATGATCTCTCAGGGAACAATTAGAATCAGCTAATGAGCATAAAAGAGGTCAAGCAGGCATCCACTTTTCACTAACCTTTGAAGCAACTGGACAAACAAGGGAGGTAACCCTCAATAAATATTTATATTCAGTCAAGAGGTTAATGGAGCTAAAAATAGTAAGCACGAAAATAGCCGAAAATAGTTCTGCACTCTAGCTAAAAGGAATCAGTGCTGACAAGGTAACGTTAAATGGGCTCTTCCCTGCAAAGACTTCTAACATATAATGTGTGTGGCCTGGCAGAAATTTGAGGAAACCCCCACACTGAAGTGAAATATGGCATGAAAATGTTGTTTGAAACCCATGAAATCCTCACGTCAGGAAAGGGATGCTCATCACTGCTAGCTGTTTTCTAAGAAGCTGGGTCAGAGCAAGTAATAGGTACTAAGCTAATGCTCAGAAAGTCACTGTGACATGACTGCACTGTCCCAGGCACATCGTTCCAAAAAGTGGTCAGAGTTATTTAAGGATATGTACTATTGACTGAAAAATCACTACTTTTCTATTTTTTTTCCTTCAATCAGTAAAGGCCTTTCTAATGTCAAAGCTGCCTCCACAAATTGCCCTCACCAACTGAGAGGAAAGTTGCCACAGACGGAAGATACTCAAGGGCCTTGTTTCTAGTTTTCTTCTGGTTCCTCCAAACAGATTTTCACTGTAAATCTTCTAAAGAATCTGATTTTCCATAAGTGATATGGAATATTACTAAAGGTCTCCATACCCTTAGAAGATGTTTCAGTGTCCCTCAGGATAATGTTACTTTCTTTAATTTAGAACAACACTGTACTAGGAGGAGAGCTGGAAGTATGCTGCAAGTACCATCAGATATGAGCCTGGGGTAGTAAAGCACCAGTTAATACTGTTTAGTAGCAAGCCAATGAGGCTGCTCCTTCAAAATTCAATGCAAATTCAATTTGACTATCACAGGGTTGGCCTACCTGCTGATATACTGGAAAAACAGAATGTTCCCTCTCAAGAAGGGAAGGTCACCTCTACATACGGTACTCAACATACTCAACAAGGCAAGAGTTCATCAAAGCAGCCCTGCAGGGAAGGGCTCCTAAGGTCTTGCTCACTCTACAGTGAAGAACAGCAGATATTTTGCATTAACATTKGTGCCTCAATATATTTCTTCATCTTATAATTGATTACAAATTCCTTGGACCCTAAGATACATAAACCTAACTCACCCAGTGTGCGAACAGACATAGACTCTGATTTCAGAATGTTTTTCAGCTGCAGATTCTGCAGCTTCTCTGGTAACTGGCAGAAGCAAGGGAGACAAATTGCTCCTTGTACTTGGCTGTAAAACTGGTGGTGGAGAAAACGAAGAGGGTTGAGTGTAACTTCCCAGGAATCCTCACACCATCCGACTCTCAGGGCTCTCCATTCTCTTTAGTTAGCCCTCTAGGTTAACATTAAACAGCCCTATTGCATTTGCAGAACAGCTCATTCTGAAAATGCCAGCATTGTTCTGTGTCTATAGGGTATTATATCTGACTGCTATTTCTTTTGGGATTCCACTTTTCTGAAAAGGGAGTTGAGTCTCTTTAGCTTTTTGGATTGACAGAAGAAGGAAAGGACTGAGGAGGCTGTGACCAAACTAAAGCTTTTATATGTTTCAAACACAAAAAGGAAAAAAATAAAAAAAAAGAAAAAAAAAGAAAACAGTAGGGGAGAAAGAAAAAGAAATGTACACACAGATGGAATCCCAAAAGACAGCTGGGATTCCCTCTAACTGAGAAACCCTGCTGTTTACTCCAGGAGATCATCACTTGTCAAGTGACAAAGCTGAACATACATTTCACCATACATCCATAAAGCTAAAGCAGACCAAAGAAAATATTAAATCAAAAAAATACTCCCTAAGTCTATTACTACTTTCCAACACTTCCATGACTTCAATATGATTTCAAATTATTTACTAATATCAAATATGCCTGCCAACAAATGTCCCTAATGCAAACTAAATGCAAGACAGATTTTGAAATCTGTTAGGGTTACCTAGCCAGAAAACATTCTTTTCAGTCAATAAAATAAATATCAATCTAATCTCACTGTAACTTAGACACAAAGTAATCACTGTCAAAAAAAGCAACTTTAGCTTGTTCACTTTAATTGGAAGATGGGGATACTGTAAATACTGGCAGCTCTTTGAGATCTTTCAAAAAATCTAAGTGCAACATTCGTACTGAATTACGAATCTTGGGCGAGATGGAAATGTGATATATTTTGA
Organism: Nothoprocta perdicaria; assembly: GCF_003342845.1. Taxonomy (NCBI): domain Eukaryota; kingdom Metazoa; phylum Chordata; class Aves; order Tinamiformes; family Tinamidae; genus Nothoprocta; species Nothoprocta perdicaria. The sequence continues at coordinate 1,208,833 of NW_020456054.1, read as the reverse complement.
CGCTATATATGCAATCACCACAACTGGGACTGCAAAAGTTCAGCATCTCAGTGCTGCCAATGGGCCAACCTTTCTTTATCTCAGCAGTGGTCCTGCTCACCCACTCTCTGTGGCTACGACTTCCATGGACCTCTCTGAGAGCGCTGTGGTTCATTTCCCAGTTCCTGTATTTGGAGACACCTAATGCAGGTAAAATCAAGATATTCAAAGTCTATGTGTGGAAAAATTAAAAAAAAAAAAAAACCACCGAAAACACACAAAGAAACTTGCCCTTTTTCTCGAAATATAAAAGGCAAAAGCAAACTGAAATTCATGCCTTCACAAATTTGGAAAGGTAGTGGTATTAATGGAAAGCTAATGGCCATCTTACATAGAGCCTGAAGTAGTGTTAGCAGCAGTCATCCAAAAACTCTCCAAATTTATAAACGGAATAAATACATACTTATTTATGTGTTTTTTTTATGTTCTTTTTCTTTGGAGCCTATTTTTTAAATTTCCCCTGGAACTGTTGAGGTTATAAATTTATATTTAAAATAGTTATTCCAGATTCTGGTTGAATCTCCAGATTCAGGAGGATGACACGCAGCTGTTAGGACCTGCAGAAAGCCTGCAAAACCTGGGTCTCTGAACTCTGTATTTCCTCTGCCACCACCACCAATGTGACTGGCCTTTCTACTCCAATCCTTTTCAACTTATAAAGTCTTGGCTTCACTACACAGCTCTTCTGCCCTGTCCTTCTACCTTCCCTTTTCTTGGATGTGGAGCTTATGGCTTTAAAGGAGTCCTGCTAACTCTTCTCTTTCCCAAATATCTTGGAACTGGCAGCAGTGCATCCTGCCAGTGTATCTGACTGGGCTTTCTTGTTATACACCTGCTATTACTCTCTGTCCAGTTCTTCAGAATCATTGGCAAAACAAGATACAGATTGTGCATTTACCCAATGACTAACAGTCAGAAACCACACTTAGATGATTCTGAGATTATTCAAAATATGACTAACAAAGAGATTCTGAAACTTTGCAGTACAAAGCAAAATATCTTTAATCTGATGAGTTGATGTCTGAGGGTAATATGCCCGCCATAATTGAGTCTTATATTCAGGTATCTGTCATGGATCTAAAACCTTTCCGTTTTACTATAAAGTTGAATACTTTGGATAATACTATTTTAGAGATGACATGCACCTGTACAGATGAAATCAGACTACATATAACTTATCTTTAGAAAAGATATCCTACRGTGCTTCTTGCACTCTTTCACATTGAATTATCGGTGCATTTTTCCATCTTGGCTATGCTCCATGCTGTAAATTATTGTCTACATTGAGATTGCTGTAAGTTACTGTCTACATTGAGATTTCCATTGCTACAAATAAGACCATTTATATATTTATCAGCATATACTTGCAAAACAAAGTTACTTCAGCATAACTCCTTTCACTTTTGCTAATCATTTTTAGTGTTAAGTAGATGAATGGTCCACTAAATATCACCTAGCTGCATTTCTGCAAACATTTAGTTCACACTGGGTATGTTGAGAGAATAAACTCAGGGAACTGCAATCAGTCCCGGTTCATTTGACTCTTGTTCTCTTTGCACAAAGATCATTTGGGACTGAGATGACAACAGATATTCTAGATGATCAAAAGGATGGATTACAGAGGATGTTTTTAGAAGACAAAAATAGTATACAGGTAAATTCTGTCTGTTCACACTCTTCAACTATATACACCTAAACCATCATAACCACTATGCCTGCTATAAATTGGCTTTCTAGGGTAATTTGTTTTTTTTTTTCTTTTGTACATGTTTCAGAATGGATTACTTAAATTCTCATTTTCCAAAATCCACATTCCATAGATTGTATATAGCTAGCACTTAACTGGGGAATCCATTAAAATATAAAAATAAAAAAGGTCATGAAGAAAGAGTGTTGTAAACAATCCATTAAAGAAAACTACAAATGAGTTATTAATTACTGTTAATAGGGTCCAGTGATTACATACTGTTCTTACTTTGCCTAGAACTCCAAATACGGCAGGTTGTATGTGTTTCTTTAGAGAAGTAAACGTTTTTGTCATGAAAGGTAAGTGAAGGTCATGCTTTAGCAACAATGAAAGAGTTATTTAATTTCATATTTTTTATGAAATCAAAAAGGAGAAAGATGAGAAGTTTTCTGTATATACAATTACAATATTTTTAATATATTATCTACTGCAGCACTATTAGGATTATATTTCCAATACACAGGGAAGGCTTTATGAAATAAATATTTAATACAAAAGTATTTTAGACCATGGTATAAGTATTATAATATTACTGTCTTGATGATATGTGATACAATACTTGGACTTCAGTGGAACTCACACTGAATGTGCACAATTTCCTAGATTTAGGAAATATAAAACATCTCTTGTGCTTTTCTTGCCAATTTATAAAGATTTTGAAGCATTTTTCACAGATCTTTTTCATATATATCTTTATCAACAAAGGAGTAGAGTAGTTTAAAGTGACAGTGTAAATCCAGTGTGCCCAAGCTTCAAACCTAGGTTATTTGGTAAAAGAGAGGGAAGTCATTTTAAGATAGAAGCACAAGTTTAACACATAACTCCACGAGCAGAAGTCTATATGTATGACTTTGATTAATTATTTTTAGTTCAGTTAAAACATTACAGTTTATCTCATTTTAAGATTATCCTTGACATATTTAGAAATCCTAATGCAGATTTTATGGCCCACACCTATCCCTGATGGTGCTAATGGACTAGACATAATGAATCATTCTAATTTGGATGAAAGGACCACACAACATTGCGGCAGTTCTTTAGAGAATTAAGGCTCAATTCTGATCTTCCAGACTTATGAATGCGTTTTTTGGATTAGGCCGCATATCTGTGCATCTGTTGAGTCTCAAGGGGTGTATACTCAGCTAAGTATTCTGACCTTCCAATGTACTGTATCAAATGTGTGGCCTAGGGATATGAAAGGATTTGATTACAACTGTATTTTAACACTGATTTAATATATAATTATGAGCTAAAACCTAATTCCTCCTTACATCTTTATGTAGAAAATTCCACCACTATTAAGCAGAGACCAGTGTAGTTTTTACCCAGAGAATATGGTAGTTAATGGAAGAAACTGAAAGACCCAATCTGGATAATGTAAAATCAAGGACAATCTCTTTAGAAATGGCTTTAAAATCAGCTTCTTATGTCCATAAAAAAGAAAACAAGTTTAATTTATGCTTTGTGAGTGTGCTGTCAGTTGTTGCACTGTTATATTCTGACGATTCTTGACTCATTATGGTTAAAATAAAARCTCAATTATTGATTTTCAACATTATTCTAAGTTTTTTTTTAATTTGCTGGTAATAAGGAAAATAATTAATTTACAAATACAAAAAAAATTAATAAAAAATGTGAATAACTAGAAGTTTGGATTAATCTCTATTTCTTGTATATATAGCTCTTATTTTCTTGTTTAAAAAAGGTAGAACTTTTTATCAAATTTCTAGTATCTGGGAAAAACTTGCATAATATATACATGCTGTTTTCATTTTAAAAGATTTTTTTATTCTGAAAAAGTACGTGAAATATTACTACTGAGAAAACAATGAAACATCACTACTGGCATCACATGAAAATGCATTTGCTTAAATTTATCATATGACTCTACAGTATTCTATTTTTTTGTAATTTTCTTTCCATTCCATTACCAATTGTACTGAATTTTAACTAAATAACAATCCTAAAGGACAGCAGATTAGCAGGGGCATTACAAGCAAAGTAATTTTCAAAATTCTGCACTCTTTTTTATAACTATTATCTTTATCACATCTGCATTATGGATTTGTGATGATTACATATTTTTCTTATGACTTCAGAAGGTTTGGGTCAAGAACATGAGCTGAGCAGAGCAGCTCCTATACATTGCAGGCGGAGTTACTTCCAGTTCAAGAAAATAAGTAGGTCAGTTCCCCCCCCCCCTTAAAAGCAGAAGGATTTTTCTTTCCCTATTCTCACATAAAAATGAAAATGAAGTTCCCTAAAATGCCCAGTGGCAGATGAAAGGSATCCTGATTTTTCTGAAGCTTGGGTGACACAGTTGTGTAACACAGCTCTCATTTAAATTACTTCAATGTACTGATTATATGCAGCGTAACAGAGAACTACAACTATGCAAGTTCACATTAAAAAAAAAAAAAAAAAAGAAAAAAGAAAAAAAAAAAGAAGTTTGAAAGGAATGGGTGAAGGTCCTTCACTGGGCCTGGAGATAGTGGTGAGGAGTCCAGCAGCAGGACTGGGGAACGTGGGGTTCTGGTTCCAGGAAGACTCAACAAACAGCTCAGATCAGAATCTAAAGTGCAGGAAAACAGCCTGTAGCTTTGAGATTAGCTTTCTCACACTATTCCTGAGTTAAGCCAGTACAAACATCATCATGAATGCATAATTATGATTACACTCCACACTATGCATAATAGATCTTAAAATCTGGAAACAAAGAAGTAGTGTAGAAGAATGTTATTTTCAGGCTTTTGGTTGTGAATACAATGAAGCRGGGTATAAGGGTAAAAAGACTTTATATGAGTAAATACAGTTCCAAGAAAACATATTTCATTTGGAGAACTCATTCAGATACTTGCGAAACATTTACACATAAAAGAAGGGCTAAARGGGTGATGGGGACCTGGCATATAGAATCACAGAATCGTTAAGGTTGGAAGGGACCTTTAAAGATCATGCAGTCCAATCCCCCTTCACACGCAGTCACCTAGACCACATGGCACAGGGCTGCGTCCAAGTGGGTTTTGAAGATCTCCAGAGAAGGAGACTCCACCACCTCTCTTGGCAACCTGTTCCAGGGCTCTGTCACTTGCAYTGTATGATTAATCACATCATAAATTATGTGATTATATTTTGAAAATAACAGGAAAAAAAAGTTCTCTCTCATTTTAAGATATTTTAAGGCAGTCAAAAATTATCACTTGATATAAGAACAGACAAAGAGGCTGGCAGTTCATCAAGATTATTTTAAGGATCTTTTTCTCAGAATGAAAGAAGTTGATTTCTGAAATCTTTTGCACCACAAACTTCACTACAAACCAAAGTCCAATTCTGGGAACCTTGTCTCTCCACAGCCTGATATGAGACTAAAATGAGGATATGGACTTTTTTTTTTTTTTTTTTTTTTTTGATAAAACCATAAAACTGAACCTATATTGATAAATATATATATATGCATATAGATGAAGACTGATATTTCTTGCTTTCTGGTGAACTGATGATTCCATTTCTGCAGTTCACAAATATAGGCCATCTGTGTTACCAGTGGCCTGATGAAGGCACATGAGGAGAGGAGATGAGGATGAGGAGAGGAGGAGTCCCCCCAGGAGCTATTGAGCCTCTGCTCAGGATCACAAGTCCAAGTAATAGTCCTTAAGTGCAAATGCTCTAACTTTAAAATGTAGAGAGCATAAATTTTTTTCAAAAAAATCCATAAATCTGGCCTTGTTCATAAAAATCAGGTTAATTTTCTCTTAAGAAAGGCAGCCCTGAAGCAGCTAAGAAGATTCAYGCCAGGTAGCTCCACGGTGCGGCCTGAACTTAAATAACCAGAAACCCATCCCCTTGCTGGCTGACACCAGTGTCACAAATGATGACTTTTAATTCCAGAAGGTAATTTTTCCCAGATAGCATTTGTTACTTGAACACTATAGTCTGTGTCAGGGCTACAAAGACTGGACATCCCTAAACTGGTGAAAGCTTTTGAAATTGGTCAATTTGGAGAAGCAGAAAGGTGCTTTGGGGACTTGCAGCATGCGCAAGACATTGGCACTGGAAGTTGGAGTGAAACTTGATTTACAGCTGCATCCTGCAGGCAGGAAGCACAGTCAAAGAGCACGGAGGACCCTGGACACAGAGTGACACACGGCGGGACCGCGGCGGGAGACGGCAGTTTCCCTCTGTATTATAAAAATGCATCTTATTCTGTTTTTAATCAACGAACCTTATCCGGCAATCAAGGCAGATATATAATAAGCTGAGCTACTCTGTAAATCTAAACATTCCCCACAAATAGAAAAGATACAGCCTGAGCTCCCTGATTGTTACTACGGCAACTATCTAAAATGAAAATCTTGTTAACCCTTCGCATGCTGCAGCCGCCCGTGCACCAGCACGAGCTGACTTCCGTGCACTTATCTTCCCTTTGCTTTCCCCCCTCAAGAAATTCATAATTGTATGGCTTCGCAGTAGTTATGCTCCGGTTATCCTGTTTGAGACGGAAAGCACCGTGATAGGTGGTAGTTTCGTATGTACATCTGAGTTTTGTTACAGGCTCATTATTGGGATTATACTTCAAAAAGCAACTAATGAAACACAAGGCAGAAATCCCTCGATCGTTTCACAAGGCCTGTGATTTTGATGAAAGGCCTGACGACAGGAATGGGAGGCTTTCTAGCAAACACAGCGGCTTTTTCTCCTTTGGCTGCAAAGTGATTTGCCTGTAAATAGCGTGCATTTGCCAGAGGAATTATTCCTCTTTAGTGCATTATAAACTAGTTACTCTTAAAACACTTTTTTACAGATTCTCTTAGTTAAGAAGAAACAGGACAGAGATTTTAACTAAACCATACAGAAACCACCCTGCTTGAGAAATTAATGGGCTTGAAACCTCCCTCAAATGTAAGAAAATTCAGACAAATGAGAAAAGGGACTTTATAATGGAGGGCACCAGAGAGTAGCAGGTGATTTTACAATCAAATTTACCCATGTAACTACCTAAATATTCCAAGCGTTTTCATCATGACATCTCTGTGGCAGTGTCATGACTAAGAGAATTTTCTCTGCAATTGTCAGGCTTTCCACAGATTTTGGCTGAAGAAAAGCTGAAGCCGTGGAAATGCTTCAGTATTTAAAGTGAAGCATTTAAAGACGGACTTGGTCTATGGATATCAATTCTATTGACTCCTTTACTTTGTGCCTTCCATGTAATTAAGAAAGACCCTTCAGTATTCACCAGATTTAGACTCCTTCATTCCTAAGTATGTCATTTGAGACATAATATATATATATATATATATCAACTGATTCTTACTGAATGAGAAATACTCAGCCAATATTTTAGTACTCAACTTGATAAATTCATTATTATAAATAATAGTTAAAAGGCCATTATTTGCACCTTTTGCAAAAAGTGACTAATATAAATGTAATGATCTAATTAATAAATAACATGCTTTGCTTTTAAAAAGAAAAATTTAGAGGTAACAGAGGCCTTACAACTTCAAGACAATGAAGCAGTGTGTAAATTATATTAAGATCCTCTTGAAAAGGTGGCAGCATTAAACTGGCTATCAACTTTATTAAACCTCCCGTACATTAAAGAAACCATTTAGAATTGAAATCAATAACCAAACTGAGCATCTTAAAATAAGCGAAATATCAATATAACAATGCTATTTTTAAAAGTGAGTTTTTAAAGTTTGCCTGTAATTATTTAAAGCATTGTGAAATTAAGTGGTTTAAAAAAGAAAGGGGTTTCTTTGTCACAAATACGTACACCAGTGCCTGATGTTAGAAATTATTCTTATTTACATAAAATGAGCTTGCCTATTCCAGTGAGCAACATAGCTTTTGTTTTTGTTGTTCTTATTCTTAATAAGCAGCTATGTTTCACTAAAGCTCACAAACTTTGCTCACACAGTACACATACTGAAGGACAGACACCACTGCCGGGCAAAAAACACACCTCTGACTTGACCTAGAATTTCTTAAAAGCTGATATATGCAGTCCAACTAGCTTGAGCTTTTTGTAACAGGATCAGTGAAGTTCATAACACATTTATGGTTGGTGCTGAAATACATATATATAAGAAAATATTCACAAGGAGAATGATTTGAATGAGTTCCTCTGACTCAGAATACCTTCCAAATATATTTTTCCAACTTCTGAAATATTCCTCTTGTTTCTGTAAATAATCTGCCAAACAACATTCTCACTAACTTACGTTTTAATTCAAAATATGTTTTTTATCATCAAATGCACTACATATTTTAGTGTTAAATTTCATATTTAATAATACTATGATCATTAGATCTGTCCTAGAGGCTTTCCAAATATCAAGCCTATTTATCAGTGTTGGCTTATTTCCCAGGAATATGTCCAAAATAATCTAGAAATGTATTGGCTAGCCAACGTACTACATGTATAAGCAATTCTTCACTATCTCTAGGAATGTGCAGCAGTCCTAGTTTTCCACTGTTTTATTCCAAATAATATATTTTAAAAGTAATGCTATCATATTGACAAATATTTTAGTTTTTTTTCTTGACCTTATGGTCCTTCCCCCTCCCTTATCTTATTAGCCTGTCCCCCCACTGATATTACCTTAAAATGCCCTGTTTGCCTTTCTTACCAAATGATTTAACTGTAAGATGATTATATATACACATATATGTATATATCTACAAASTATATATGGATTCTAAGACTTTTGACTATATTAGAGATACATGAAATTATTTTGCAAGGAATTTTTTTGTTTGTTTTTTATATGGTATATGCGTCCAGGTCAGTTACAAGGACTTTTCTTTTGGAGACAAAGCATGGTCAGATGTTATCTTTTTGTAAGAACCTTTAGAGACCTGGGGGAACTCTGCCACCAGAGACACCCACCCCTTCTGCAGGCATCTGACCTCCTTGAGGAAGCACAGAAAGAGCTAAGGGGCTCCAGGCAGGTAACAACTTTTCTCAGAAAAATCCAAAGGGAGAAGGGTATCAAGACCTGCACACAGGATTTGTAATGGTGAGGCCATCCCTGGGGGCAGATTCTGTCCTAGAACTATAAATTGCTGACAAAACCTCAGGAAACCAGCACACAGGAATCATCATCTGACTGCAGATCTGTCCATTTCTTTAGCCTTAATCTGAAATGTTTTCTAAATCCTAACAACCAAAACCTATGGCAAAGATACTGTAAGAGCCAAACCTCAAACTGGAAAACACAACCTTAGAAAGGGATTAAACTGGACTCACATTTTAAAAGCCATAGTGGTTGGAGTTTTCATATATAATCACTTTGCAGTCTCTCCCTGCTGTATAATGGTAAAGAACAATCATATGGAAGCTGTACTGCTGGAATCTATAGGTAGCTCAAAGAAAACTCTACAAAAATATACTGAATTCAGTAATGATTTTTTTTTCAATTTTTGTAAGCTATTAAGAACAAAATATTTTGAAAAATATGTCTTGATTTTGTGGGAAAAAAGATCTCCAAAATGTTCCTTGTTCTTTAGGATAATAATGATAATAAAACAGAGAATGCTGCCAAATGTTCCAAATTCTAGCTAAATGTGTTACTAGCTTTTAATTATTTTCTTTAAACTCAGCACTGGCTTAAAGTGTGCAACATAAAATATTCAGTGTAATTTCATGCAAATGCCAGGTTCAAGACTAACAATTAACAAAGGCAATCAAATCTGTCCAGGCATATCTGCTCAGTTATGCACACTCATCTTCAGTTCCGTAAGAGACAAGCAAATAGACAGGGGGTCATATTTTACTCTCAGAAAAACAGACACTATTCCCATTGACGTCAAAAGGAATTGCACCTGTGGTTCAGATAACAGAATTTAACTCAATCTTTCTGGGTCATCCTTTCAGTGTGCTTTTTACATTGTCAAAGATTTTATGATATTAATAATTTCATTTTGCATTTTAAAGGAATACATTATGCTTTTTTTTTGCCCCCTGCATTTTATGGCTGTCTCTTGAAGAGTTTATTGTGGCATTACTATATGATTATATACACCTATATATGATTATACATACATGTAAAGGAATTGAGGGGTTTTACCTGCTGTTTTATATATTCATATACATATATGTATGAGYATATATGTGTGTGTATATATACATATACACATCATCAGGATTCACAGTTCACACAAATGTCATGCCTGAACAGTAAAGAACTCAATGCTTAATATTCTTTCCTGAAAGAGATTTCCAAGTCAAATGATACCAGACAGTTTAATCATCTAATGGTAAACACCTTAAATGGACACAAACCTGATCCCATTGAAATCAGTTAAACATTTACCATTTTTCCCTTCCACAACTCTCCAATATTTTTKTGTAACATATGAGTGGATTTTCATCAGTGGAAAATGGGAAGAACCGTGAAAAAGACATATCAACGATAATGAAGACAGTAAAAGCTCAGATACTAAAACGACAGCTTTAGAAACATAATTAACTCAAGAAAGGATGCCAAAAGCATGTAAATAAACCCAGTGCCACACAGTCAACTCTGGGAAGTAGCTTCCGAGCAGCTTTATATCCGTGTGGCCTCAGAAGGTCCCTGGCCTCATGCTGCAAGTAGTCCCTGCAGCCAAGCTCATGCCTGGGCTTTCCCGAGGGGCAGCCTCTGGCACGGATGATCACAGACCACAGACTATGTAGAAGAAACCAGCAGGTTCTTCAAAGGTATTTCAGGATATTTGCTTTGCAAAGAGCTTCATTATTTCTCCCCCAGGGGAATACTGCATCAGTGTTTCCACTGAATGTATCTGACCATCTCTATAGTGTTCTCATACTTGAGTAGCTGGAAGGAGACTTGAGTCTCCCAGGCACAGASCTCATGGCCATCGTGCTTGCTGCACCCAAAGGTCTTGGAAGGGAAGGGATTAGCAGAGTCCACAGCCCCAAATGCATCACTGTTTTAAAATAATCATGATTCTGATTCTCCTGTTCTGTTCGAAAAGAACTGCTTCAATTGCTAAAAGCTGCCTGTGAGTATCCTAATTATCAGCTCTGATGGTTGGCTGGATTTTATCTTATAGAAGTGACAAAGTTTCATTTTACTTTTCAGAAGGTTGGATTATRGGAAAGAGATACAAAAAAATTGTTTTCCAGTATCTGTTCTGAAAAATTTCAATCACATATATGTTACCAAAAATCAAAATAAAATGACATAAATGTGGCCTGAACAGATTTCTTTGAATTTTCAAGTGCCTTTTTGAAAAATTCACCCATTTTAAAGTCAATTGTGCAGATACTCAGTATCAGTATCTCAGTATCAGTAGACATGACACAGAAAGTGAATGCACTCTTTAAAATCATATAGTAAGGTCACTGCATGAGAAAAACTCTGAAAACACTCTCTGAATCACTGTTTTACCTAATTAAACCATTCTTAAGAGCCAAGATGAAAAATCTAGACTCATTTAACTGCAGTCAGACTTTTATAAATATAAGGGTTTTTTTCTAGCTTTCATTAATTATGAAAGATTTCATACTTAATAGATGGAACAACTATAATTTATATTTGCAGTTTTTCAGATCTCTAACTCCTTCTATGTGTGGATATTTCYCTTTTAGCATGCTTCATCTTATTTTTCACTCTACCTTGCTTGTTTTAGTGAGTAGTTGGAAAAAAAAAAGAGAGGCAAGATACATGTGCAAGGTCTTGAGGGCTGCCTTTCCTCATTTGGAACACCACTACTAAATACAAAAATCATTCGGTAGACACCAGCTAATAACTATTACACCTAAGGATTACATTTTATAATAAAAGACGCACAAATTTGTATTAAGAAACATCTGACTCCAAACTACATGCTAAAATCAACAGGAATATACTATCTTAAATACTTGAGCAAAACTCAGTAAAAGATACAGTAGGCAAACATTGTAGTCAGCTCAGCAGTGATTACCAACTCATGCTCCAAATTCACTATAAAATGAAAATCAATATTTCCACAAGTTCCTGCAACATAAAAGATAACCTTCATTGATTTTTCTAGACTTAGGCCTCACTGATAAAATCTAATATAAATTTTCAACCACGAGGATTTGGATCAGAGCAGGGGTGATAAGTCCTGCACATCTCTTAAGAGGTGGAGAATTTTTTTTTTTAAAGTGCACGTTCATACTATTTATAATTTGCCCTGTGCAAGTGAAAGCCTTTTCCACCAGTGCTATCAGGAATCTCTTCTAATTTTTATTACTGTGAGGCTAAAGCCTGTTCCAGATAATTTGGAAATTTCAGGGGAATTGTGATAGGGCTGATGGTGCAGCCCTGGCTGACTTGAGAAAAGAGCTAACCCGTAATAGCCTCCATGGCCGTGCTGATTAAATGTTGCCATAGATGAAAGGCCTGCCATCGCCGCAATAAATTAACCAATCACACAAATCCCAAGTCAGTGCTAATCCTTCCTTGATACTCTGATCCTCTGATCAGCTCAAGGAGGTAAAGAAACTGGCTTGTGACGCTTGGTGCTCTAACCCCTGGATTTCATGTACACAACGAGCTAATGATATCTTGCTGACCAGTTCAATGGGATGAACTTCTCTCACAACCCTTAGGGAACACTGGGGCCTTCTTTTTTTAAAAAAAAAAAAAGGAAAAGAAAAAATGAAAAGCACACGGCAGGTTTTGTGTCTTATTGTGACACCGCGGGAAAACTGAGCGGCACTCGTTAGCCACGAGGAGCATCGTGCGGAGGCACGCGCAGAGCACGCCGCGCGCTGCGAGCGCCGGTGAGGGCACCCAACAAAGCCCACAGCTCCTGCCTTCGCCCTTAAACCAGCATTTACCCAGTCGCTACAGTCTGGGCAGGAGAGAGGGCCCACAGCACATGCGAGTGTGAAAGAGCCGCTCTCCCCCCTACCCGCCCGCTCTGTTGCACTGCCCTGGTGCGGCTGCAATCAGGTTTAGACATAGACTCATTTAATCAATTAACAGAAGGTCTGAACACATGCAGCATTTTCTCATTAATTATGTGAATGCTGCCTTTCCAATACACTTTGTGAAATTGAACCCGTGCTGCCTGCGTTAGGGTACTTTGTAACTGGGGAAACTTTCTTTTTTTTTTTTTTTCTTTTTTTGCAGTAATTGGTTGCTAAAAGTAAGAAAGCTCTGGGGTTTGCCTCTAGGGCTTCCATACATAAAGAGGTTTGAAAGTACTTCATTATCTCCCTTGGTCAGTTCTGTGAAATTAAAACTGCTTTTCCTTCCTTATTTGGGGAAATAGCTTAAAAGTAGGATGTTAGAAAAGGAACATGTGCATGTGTGTGTAGGTATATGTGTGTGTGTTTTATGTTTACATTCATCTAAAATACACGTCCATATAAATGTGCGTATCTCTGCCTTCTCTCAGAATCAGCCAGCCCTGAAGCCGGTGCTAGATGGAAGCGCACTGCTTTGCACTGCGATTAATTAACTTTGGCTGAGTACAACTGGTCTCTGTACAGAAGGTGGTAGCCCCGGTTATTCAGGAATGATTTCTTTTCCCAAACTTACCCTAAAATGAATCACATTTGAGCCACTTCCTAAGGGAAGTCCATGGGTTTTAGGATAATGTCCAGTTACTCAGACTGGATGCAGTTTACAGAATCCAGGATGCAGTTTTGAAGAGCCAACAACCTCTTTGCTTTGCTCTTATTTGAGGGGTTGGTACAACTCCTTCCCGCTTTCCTGGGCTCTGCTGCTGCTCTTGCATCCCCCCGCTTGGCTTTCCCAAATCACCCCTTCATGCGTTCCCACGAGCCAGTCCAGCCGCAAGTCTCCAGGGAATTAATTAGCCAGACTGCTGCAAGAAGGGAGCTCACTCCCTGCAAGGCTTCCCAGGCCAGCACTTCCCAGTATCGCCGGCAAAAACTGTCTTCCAAGAACAGCAGATGTTGCTGCCGTCCAGAAAGGTACTTAAAGTACATTTTATTCAATAGAACCACAGGGGTTGGAAGAAATTAAATGGGGCTCTTCTGTCAAATTTAATCCTTTCTGATTTTACCTCTGATGCCTCATATCTGCTAATGCGTATCTACTCTAATGCTGCACTTATCCAAGTTAACTATACTGCATACTTAATATTTTAACTTTTCCTGGCTATCAGAACAGTTTGGAAGATCGTTCTTTATGATAAATCACTAAAATAATACTCTTTAAAATYACCCCGTGTGAAGTGTTTCTTACCTACACAGAGATTTTCAGACTTAACAGGCTATGGCATAGTGTAAGCTAAAATGAGCAGTAGCTTAAAAATTCAATAAAGAAAAAAGCAAGACTGATTATTTTTATATATATCAATATTTATATTCAGAGAGGAAGGGAGGACAGAAGCTGTCATATTCTTGAGAAAAAAAACATACACTCTCCAATTTATTTTCTTTGCATTATAATGTAAACGTTTTATATTTATATAAGAACATTATGCTCAAAAAAGACCCATTCTGTCTTTATTGAGTTGGGAGCTCCTGTATGATTGAATTCATCCCTTGCCAACTACACAACACCATGGACATATTTGGTCCCCGCTTTCTCAATACCACGAGGCTGCTTAATACAACCCTAAACACAATCATTTATTTGAGCAAAGATGGAATATGTTTTCACATAAAGGTCTTTTTTTATACATGCAAGTAGAACGGGGAGAAATGCACATCCATGAGCGACTGCCAATATGAAGCTTCAGGCCCAGAAATGGAGTCCATGCTCTGAAAACTTCAGTCACTACGGCTAACAAAAACTCTATCTCCTACTCTTCTGCAAATAGCATGGTAGACTAGATTATAATATCTTTAGAGAAGCTAAAATAGCATTCAGAAGAGAGATTTATAGTGCTATATTCATCTTTTCTAACAGAATCATAAAACTTATAGTAGAGCGGGCACAGAATCCATTGCAATCAAATCACTAAAGAAGGCAGCAGGAAAGAAAGCTTGCTTGATTTAACTGGGAACGGAGAAGGTGGACTTCATCCAAAGATTGATTCTTTTATTTTGCTGCTGGAATTTTTCTGTTTCTTTTTTTTTTTTTTTAAAAAAAAAAAGCCTTTGTGTTTCAAATAATCTCCATTATACACCTTCTCACACTGTTATTATGAAAACTGAAAAATTAAAAGCTTCATCAATTGTCTTAGTGTATATGTGACTGTGTAAAAATAGACTGTATTATATACTTCTCTCCAGGTAACAATTTCACTGCCTGCACTGCCTGTTTTGTCTGTATAACGATCCAAAGAAAGTGGATGAATTTGTTGCAAGGAAAGCTGTCTTCATTTTCATTTCCCCCATGTATATTGTGTCCATCTTCTGATAACTCCTCACTTCGGCGTGCACAGTGCTTAAATTGTCATTTCAAATGTGCTAACGTGCTAAGCAAATTCCCACCCCGAACGTGTGTCGAGARGGAAGGGGAAGTTCAGGCAGAGTGTCAGAGCTGTTCTGGGTGCAGCATCAGGGTGTTATTTTAAGGTCACCAATCTGTGCATACTGCCTTTACAAAGAAAGTGGGTCAATTAGGTAATTGTGTAACTTACACAAACACGACGAGCTCCATCAACAGAGGCACTGTTAAAGAGGATGGATAGGACTGAAAAAATCCAGCACGCAAGAAGCACTAATTTCAAAGAAACAGCTCACACATTTCCATCTGCAGACGGTATGATCTTCTTACTGAATTCTTTGTCAAAGAACAAAGTAATCAAATTTTAAAGTTTTTACTACAATAACCTTGGATCCCCTAGGGAATATTCACTGAAATATGAGAGAGGTTTTAATACCTGGAAGCACAGCTGCATTATGGTAAGGTCAATTTAGGAGCACTATTGAGACTCTAGGCCATAATGACTCCATATGGAGCCGGATAGTAGCTAAGGTAATAAACTTTCACAGTGTGATTTCTTTGCTCAGTGCAATACTAGCATAATTCGGCAGTTACTCATCTTTCATTCAATGGAGAGGGATTTTTTTCCCCCTTTTTTAAGAGCTACCATGTGCTCATTCTTTCTTCCACATCACAGAAGGTTTACAATTCCAAAGAAAACATTAACTGAATTCAAAATGAAAAACTCTAAATTTTCTGTGTCTGAATACTGCAGAAAAGGAAATTTCCTCAGTCCTTGACCCCTACACAAAAATGCTTCCATTTGTCTTAGAAACTAGTGTTACAGAGATATTGGCCTTAGCTTCCATAGTAATAAGACACTAAATGCATTTGAGGACAGAGAAATAAGAAATTGGGGACAGCTGCGGACAGCAGATTTGGGACACTGGTATCATGTATGTAACAAATCTTTATTAATAAGTACATTAAATCCCATATTTTTCATTTATAACCACTGCATAATTTCCTGTTAACACTTCATGTAAATTCCAGATAAGGTAATAATTTTTTTTCAGAATTCTATTTCTGTTTCATTATATGTTCTATACTCTGCCCCACAGGTCAGTCGCATGATTGAAGTTTTATGCCTCATTAAAATTCCACTAGTTAAAACATGGAGACAGAATTTGGGTAATTCCTTTCTCCACAACTACAATTAACCATTCCACCGGATTCTTGTATTACTGCAATCCAAGTTTAAAAATTACTGTATGGTGAGATGGTCAAGGGGTCTAAATGTCCTAAACATAAGGCTCTTATCTTTCTTCGCTCCAATGGCTGAAAAACCCTGCACCACCACCTCCCAGTTCAGTATTTCTAGCTAGCAGCTGCTATCAGAAACCTAAATAACAAAAATATGCAAACTTGCACACTAATTCCCTTTGGAGATAGATCTTGGCTGCAGCCCTGTCATAAATCAGAGAATTTCGATATGAAATGAGGCAAGCAGCTCTAATCATTTCTGCATTTCAAATTGGATCACTGGCTCAATCACTGGGCTTTTTTAAACTGCTTGCCTAAGAGCAAATGTGAGGCGGGAGATAATTCTGAAGAAATCTCTTCTTTTGTGGCCGTAGAACTCTTTTAACTGTTTCAAGACTGAAGGCCACATTTCAGTGATAATAACATATATCTGCTGCGAGAGATATGGATCCTTAAAGACATCTTCCTTCTCTTTCAACTCATAGAATTCCATCAATATCTGCATATATTATATATATTAATATATGTGCATGTGCATATGGTGTTTGTGTGCATAAAAAGAGAGGGAGAGAAAAGAAGAGAGAAACATCTGACATGAAGCCTCAGTATATTTCCCTTTAGAATTTTTCCTTCTTGCTTGACTCCGTGCGGGTTTCAATTGCTGCAACTACTGCCTAGTTAAACTTTTCACACATACACACAGACACTTTGGAAATTTATTTATTTAAAGATGAAAACAAATCCGGAAAGAAGAAAGCAGGAAATTTAAGCTAGAGCTTATCAGTTTCAGGAATGCAGTAACCCTCATATACCCAGAGTTTTACTCAGAAAAAAAAAGTCAAACGCACAAACCCAAGGTAAACAAAGATCTTCGTATGTGTAATCGTATGTGACATTCAAGGCCTGCTCCTTACCCACCAAAGACAAGTCCTGAAATTCTCCTTTATTATACCATTGATTTCCTATTTTCATGCCTTATCTAAACTCGGGAAACAATGCATCACAAAAAAATTAGCCTTGAAGTCAATTACTGTGTAAACAGCATCCTCTTGACCCTCTATTTTTATGCTCACAGTATCCCCTTTCTTTCACCCAAATGATACTAGAGGCAGGTTGCAGTTTCAGTGTCCTCACCACAGTGCTTTGAAATTGAATTTAACTCTATTATCAGCAGCCTTTTGTAATCTCATGTAAGCCTAATAGAGATCAGATGGAATTTTACAGCTAAGCTCCCTGCATTTTGAGGACTAATTTCAAATGTTTATCATTTTTTTTTTGTTTTAGACAGTTAAAAAAAATCACTTTATCATTTATTTTTGTTTCTTATTTTCACCTTCTCATGCCTCACACACACTATTTTCCTTCTGGGAGCTGTATTTTCCCTTTGGATATTCTTTCTTTTGATATAATTTAGTACACTGTTTGATTCAACACTGATACAGATTTCCAATGATTTTAGCATCACTATACAATATTAGTGCTGCAGCCACTAATTCCTTGCAGAAGCAGTCACTTTGCAAATGCACTGTTAGGTAGAGCATCTCCAAACTATGCAGCAGCTACCACACTTGTTCTATAAAGGTGTAGAAATAAACATAGACACATAAAAATAGGCATTTTTTTTCAGATACCTTAAGAGGTGTCTGAAAAAAGGTAAAGGCAATACTGTCAATTTTCTCCTATTCTTTTGCTGGATGCACATAAAACAGAAATCTAGAAGGACTGTCAGAGATTATGCTGAGGAAGCCAGTTCTCCAGTATATGTGTTTTCACATCTCRTATCACTTACTGGTAAAATCTGGAGCCATCACCTTTGTGGAGCTCCAAGGAGGCGACAGCATCTTCAGCCTAGGCTTCTTGCTAACAGATTTAGCTCATTTGAATACATA
This sequence comes from Nothoprocta perdicaria, assembly GCF_003342845.1. Lineage (NCBI taxonomy): Eukaryota > Metazoa > Chordata > Aves > Tinamiformes > Tinamidae > Nothoprocta > Nothoprocta perdicaria. Next base: position 1,190,570 of record NW_020456054.1, on the reverse strand, counting down.
TCCTAATGCCTTCACCCACTGACTGCAAAATGTTTGGGAGAAGGTTAAATCCAGACGTGATTCAAGACCTCCATAAATCCTGCTACCTTATATACGTTATCTAGCACAGTTCTGCACACCCTCCAGACCTGCAAAACCAGGTTGTATAGCAGCAACACTAAAAAAGAAGCCCCATAACACCACAACCAGACCAGAGCTACACTTCTACTATTCTATCGAAAACAATACGTTCAATGTTAATACACGAAGCCTCATGGGGTCTTGTCCGTGAAGTTTGAGGATTTGAATCTCATGAATGCAGAATCCGCATTGTTCTCCGCGGAGGTCACTTTGCCGTGCATGTTGGAACACGCGGCCCGCTGCAGCAGCTTACAAGTGTAGGAGAATTGTCAAACGAATTTTGAGCTCACCTCTGTTTCCTCCGTGGCTCGGGGCATGCAATCTAAAATCCTTGTGGTTCAGTGGGGAGTTAAAGCCACAAATTGAAGCTATTTTAGGAACAGAACGGTTGGTGTCACTTCTCTAGCTCATCACACCACCACTGGAATACCTACAGTAACCTTGCACTATTCCACTAATCCCTCCAAGTATTTTTATGCTGGAAAAGGACCCAAACTCCAAACAATAGCCTACATTATAAGAGAGCAGACCCATTTCAAGTCTGAAATTATTCTCCAAAGTACAACATGCATCATGATTTAAGTGATTTAGTGTCTGCCAGCAAAAGTTCGATTGTGCCATCATTAGTCTTTTAACGTACGGTATCACACCTTCCCCTAACTTGTCCTTGGTTTAAAAATTCCTGATGATTAATACAAGATTTCTTCTAAAAAAATGCACAAACAAAACAGTTCACTATGAAATTTTAATTTTAGGTTAATTTTCTGATAAAGCCTATCTCATCTTTGCTTACATTTAAGTCAATACCCACTGAAAAATTATAAATATAGATCATATGGAAATATTTAAACATGACCTCAAGCTGATTTGGTAGAAAACTATATGAAGGTAAATTTTAACAGTTTATGAAAAATATCTGTTTTAATACAGATGTTTCTCATAAGTGTTGGCCATAACATAGAAGCAGACAGAGCTGTAGGACACTACCAAATTCCACCTTTTCTTTCTCCATAGGTTCATCACATTTCTTACTGGTCATCTTGCTGCCTGTTTTCCTTGTTGGCACAGCAGAGTTGAATATCCTTTATGAGCCTGTGTGCTCATAAAGTTATTAGTTTCTCAGTTATTAAAATTCAGTATGATGATATTAAATCCTAATATTTATAATATAATGATTCATTTCAGGCTTTATAAAAAAAAAAAAAAGAAAAGAAAAAGAAAAAGTCAACCTGATATCATAATAATGGAAGAGTTTGAATAAGAAATAGATCTGCATGGTATGGCACAGAAACAGCCTCTTCCCTACRCAGCCCCCTCAGGCCTTGAAGGAAAGGGGTTGCTTAGGACCCTAAGTCAGGTGAAGCAAGTTTGTGGGTTCTCTGTCTGCGATGCCTATGCAGACTTTGCTAGCTCTTGCTGAGACCAGATGGCGTGGCAGCTTGGAAAGTTTTCAATGAGAAAACACTGGTCAGGAGAAAGAAAAAGGCTTCCAATGCAGGGGGAAAATCAGTGTTTTTTATAGCTCCTTTCTCTTCTCTTTCCTGACTTTACCTGTTGAGAATTCATAGTACTAAAAGAGGTCACAGAAATGCAAGGAACACCTACAAACTGAGAAGAACCTCACACTTGCTTTCACTGAGAAACTGCTATGCAGAGACACTGCTATGCTGAAAGAGAGAAGGTTGAGATTTCACCATATTCCTCTGTCTTAAACTTCCACCTCTCCACTTTAGGAGAGAAATAGAAATACTTTAGCCATAAATACAGTTGCTATAGCACTTGCAGTTGCTAAAGTGCATGYTAATGGATAATTAATTTTTAAACACCTAAAACAGTGTTTATGAAGAAATTGCTTTAATGCAATGTGGAGGGTTTAATGCAAAAACAAATATATATCAGTATTATGTTGGTGCCACCTCTCCTATTCTGGTTCCATAATATTCACAGCATTCACATTTTTCTAAGAGAAGCTCTTTGTGATGGTAAAATAAAAGTATTTCAAGGATTTTGAAAATTAATTTATGAAATAATGCGATCTTTTTTAAAAATAACAGTTATTAGGAAAACACAAAGAGGATAAGGATTGAAAATTGTGTCTGACATGGGAAAATATTGTTAAGTGGGTAAAATCAGGTGCTACATCCGGCATTAGGTATTATGGAGGTATTAGGTATTATGGAGGGCAGGAAGTCTCCAGAGAGAGAACTTAAAGCCCTAAATTTCAAACTTTCTTCCCTTTTTCTTTATTTTTGAAACTGAAAAAAATAAATATAAAGAAAATTATGGAAAAAATACAAGGAATTAATAAAAGGAATAAATTCAAAAATACTAAAAATCAAGATCCGGACAATTTCATAGGAAAGTTATCTTGACAATGTTTTTTTTTACATCATTTTATACAAATGCATAAGATAACATTATTTCAATCCCTAAATACAATAACAGACACATGTTTTACTAAGGTATTGCTGCGTTAGTTGCCTTAACCTATACGAGGCCTAAACATTCTTATGTGCAATTAACACAAWTAACTGTGAATGATGCTTGATTCATTCATGGTTGTACTTAGAAAGGCTTAAAAGGATCCTTATCTCTAGAAATAAATATCACACATGTCACCATCACTGCTTTTTTTGGCTACATATTTTGCGTAAGATTTAAAATAGAAGTGAAAATTTAGAAAAAGGCAAAAATTAATGGCAAAAGGTAAGCAAATGATGAGTTTAGATATCACCACCAGATATCTAACATTCTAACTTCATCGCGATTACAATATATCTTTCAATTTTCAACTAACATATTTTATGTCTCACAACTGCAATTGCTTAAATAATCATTTAATTTCCTGGACATCAAATGCTTGGTGTTCTTTTAAAAGGACAAGAAGTTGTCATTTAACAAATTTCTTTCCATGTGAAAACTCGGTTTTAATTGGAACTATTGGAAGACATCCAAGCAGTGTTGAGCRTTCTTGGAGTTGAGTTGGCCTAGATCACAAAATCCATAATGTTCCTTACGATCTTCTAGCCTCCTCTCCTGGACACCAGAGGYCACTGAACCTGTGCCTTGGTCAGTGAGACTAAAGGACCCATCTATTATGAGATTTTTGTCCTGCATTTTGTTTTTTAAATATTTAGCCAGAGCTTGAAATACTTAACTAGAGCTTGAAAAGCAATACTGAGCTTTCCATTTGAATTTTTAAGTCATTGTTTTTCACTCCAAGGTGTTTGTAGCTCTTCTGCTTCATCCTTAAGGAACATTTATGACAATACACAGTGGAAGAGGCAGTCCAGCTCCCACCAACAGAAAGATGACTGGTCTTTCTGGACTCCACCTTTCTGGACTTCTGTTTCCATATGTTCAGAATTGCTATTGGGGTACAATTAACTCAGACCTCTATTCATCATAGACACATTAGCTATGATCTAACTTAGTAAGATGGCTGACACCTTCAGTTTCAAGTAAACCAAGAGCCATCGTAACATTACCTACAAACTCCTAGATCACCACAAGTGATGAGATGACATCTCTGTCTCAAGGACTTAGACAACATAAAATTTCCTAGCACACAGCTAAGTTAGCCTGTGACAACAGGATATTCACTTGTCAATAAGAAAAATACCTAATGGATGATCCAACTGCAAAGGAATGAGTGTTCCATTCAAATCAAAATTATTAAAAAATACAATCAGAAAAGTTGTAAAATATGATTCCAGCATCTACATTTCTGCAGAGCTTGAAACAACAGTAAGTTTAGGTATTCCTGCAGCATCACTGACTCAGCCTAAAATGTAGCTAAATGATATAATCTCTTGCACTAAGGAGATTCAATTAAAATGAGGACCTTCTTCCCAGTTCAGTCCAGAGGTGACATATCTCTTTTAATGTGCTCCTTTGAAAGGCGAGAAAGAGAAGACTACTGTATGATTAAAGAAAAGAAAAAAAAAAAAAAAGCTTTTTTCTTCCCCATTCTGCTTTCCTTCTCTGCTTCATTTTACATAGGAATCTTTTCTCTTTACAATTCAGTGCAATTTAAGTATGCTTGTGTAAACATGGATTATACTACATCAGAAACTAAGTTAGCTATCTCAAGAGAATTTGTATCTCTGCTGTGTGTAAGTAAGCAGATTAATTCCTAGATCAGGCATTACCTAATGCATTTTCAATTCAATTTCTTCTTTTCTTTCTGCACACAAGATCAGGAAAGTGGGATTATTTTATTAATTTAACTAATATTTTGCATGTCTCTTCCCTGTTATCTTTTTTTTTTCTTCCAAAAATTTTTGTTAGCTTCTAGTGCGAGATACTTAGCATRAGCAAAGATATGTAAAGACAAGAGACCTAAGCCCTCAACACCTTATGGAGAAATAAATGGCATGGGGAGTGACAACCTTTTCCTTCCATTGCACAGCCAGGAACACAGAATTCTCACCTATTTCAAACACAGATCTACAGTGGCACATCCTGCCTGGGGTAAGCTCAGTTATTGCATGGAATTTAGGAGGAGATTATTTATTCATTACCATTTATGCTGGGTTTATGGAAAATCTCAGAAATAGTGCATCAGGCGGTTTGTTTTTATTACAGTAATACCTGGTAGCACTGTTTAAAGTAAGGGTCTGTCAACATATCACAGAAGCGTAGGATTTATTGTGCAAGATCAGGTCCCTGGCCCATCAAGCCTGATATCTTGCCTCTGGTGGCACCCACGCCTGGTGTTTAAGGAGAAGATGGCACCGTAATCCCGTAATACACCTGACTAATTGTGTAATGTTAGATCTGGACAGGGGCAGAGGACAAGACTTGATTACATCTTTATATCTAGGAGGGTGATAGTGAGAAAAGCACATAGACGCTTTTAAAACCAGCCCTACAATTAGCCACTCCAAGGAGTGTAATATTATGAACACAGAATTTTCCACAAAATTACCATCCATTCCTTTCTGCTTAGAGTCAGCACCAAAAGCTATTTCTATCTAATGTATTAAAAAAAAAAAAAAAAAAAAAAAAAAAAAGATGTGTTTTGGGCAGAAACTGAAATTACTGAAATTAGGAAAGGGCAAGGTCCCGAACACTGAAGACCATCTCAAAGGTGAGTAAGGCAGTGGGAAGAAGAAATTAAAGAAATTGGGAGCAAATTTAGCAACAGGAAGGGAAATGTTGACAGGGAGAAATTGGAAAGGTGAGGTGAAAAGCAAAGAGGAAAGTGCTAGAAATGGGGGGAAGAAAAGAGATAGATATCAAGAGATGGGGAAAGGGGAAGGAAGGAGTTAAATCCTTAACCCATGAAGCTGCYGGAAAGGGGACTTGTATTGTGCACCAGGTAGCAAAAGGGAGGCAATCAAAACCACTGAAGAGTTTAACCTCTTCTGCAATGTTCAGTACTGAAACACCTCCTACATAAAATAATACTACAGTCCTGCGTTATCACGTTCTCTGATGGAAATTAACAATGTGAATAGGATGGCAAATATGAGGATMTTCAAGAATACATGAACCAGCAGAATCTGGCAGATATGTTTATTAAACATCCAAATATGCCAATTAAAAGAATGAACAAATGATGTAATTTTGGGAAAAAATATCAATGATTTGATAATGAAGAATCTAAGTTATCTGGAAAGCATGTTTTTCACCTGGATTAAGGAGAGCAAGGACATTTGTACCCTTTGAACCATACATTACAGATAGTAGTTCTTCTGCATTGCAGTTTCCCTTCACCCAAAGCAGGAATCATTCTTACCAGTATCTGCACAAATACAGCTATAATCTGTTRTGCAAGTCATAACCTAAAGGCTGCTTCCTATATAAAGCCCCTACCTYCTCCTGCCACAAAAAAAAAAAAAAAAAAAAAAAAAGGAAAATAGAGGAGGTTTTTTTCTAAAATATGAGATTTTTTTTGTATGACATTTGTGAAATTAGTTATTTCAGTTGTCATCCCTTTCAGAAAATGATGTTCATATCTAAAGTTAAAATTAATACAAATGACTGAAGAGGCACAGCCCCATTACAAAGGATTTATACACAAACCCTCTTATCAATACCAACCTCCTAGTTCTTAGACTCCTAAAGACAGAAATATGGAGCTACAAATAACATTCATTTCCCAATTACTATGTCAACCAGCTCTTTTTATTATAGACTGTATTTGCATTTGACTGACTGGCCTATTGGAAGCATAGTGCTGCTAGACCATCATCAAGCATTTTCTCTTTTTCAAAGACATAATCCAGACCACGTTCACCAGTGTGCTATCAATTGGTTTCATCATGCCTTTACATGATAAGGGATTCCTCTCTTTACCAATCTGGATTTTTTTTAATACCTTTATGTTCCAATTTTAACCCATCAGTTACAAAATGATGGGAATGTACTGCAGAGTAGCAGATGATCAGACTTCTACAAGAGTTGACTTACTTTTGTCCTTCTTTTTCATATTTTCAATGCATTCAAAGAAGAATTGCTTTGTAATTATATTTTCTTTAAAATTAGTGTCTGCATAGTGTCTGCATTCATTAAAGTCTAATCATTCTTATTACAAAGTATTTGCAAATAGACTGATTCCTACAAGCTTACTTTTTATTCACCATTTTTACATGAGTTTATATATATATATATATATATATATTTATATTTATATATATATATATAAAATCTCCTAGGTCACTAATGTACAACACTTMTGAGTGCCTGCTAATCATTTTGAGGGGTAATCTTGTAACACAGGCACAGGTCTAACCTGTAGGAAATCTGAGACGTCCAGAGTGCTGTCAAGCAGCTCCATTAATCTTTGTGTGCTTGATGGTGATCAAATGGTGATCAAATTATACACTTTCTCCCATTCTTTGCTTGTGTTTGTTCCTTGGCCTGTAAATTTTTTCAGATGAAGACTTCCTATTATATTTCTGAATCTTCATTCTGAAGTTACAATAACAGTAGAAAGATCATCCATTTTATTTAGCATTTAGCATTTAGCATTTAGCATTTATTTAGCATTTTCTATGCTACCTTGTATACCAAAAGCTCCTTGGGAAAGAGGAATAAATAAATGAAGTCAAATCAAGCAAATTCTTTGAATTCCAATAGATATTCACAAACACTAGCCTACATAATTTATCCAGATACACATTTCTTTAATCTTCCCTTACTGTTTGGCAAGCAAAGTGGTTCACACATACAGAAGTTCTGATTGCTAATGCATAAATTTAACAAAAGGTCTTAAACATAATGTATGTAGCCCAAAATGCTGACCCATGAAGGCAGGAGTGGAAGAGTTCGTCATTATAAAGGTAAAATTATGGCTCTTCCTATTCTTCATTCAAGCAGGAAGAAGGGATAGCAATGGCAGAACCACCTTATTTCTTCAGATATGCCCAACTATCTGAATGACATTCTTGTTTTATAGATATCTGAGCGTAGGGCAGAAAAATGCAGAGCCACTGCTCTACTCTCCAATGTGTTCAAATTAAGACTCCTTGTGATTTCAGGACAGGAGAGAGTCTCTGTGTTAACCCATGGGAATATTTTTGCCTGGCATACACATAGCATACTTTGGCCAAAAATACAGGAAAAATACCTTTCAAATAGAAAATGACAAATGAAAATTGTTGAAATAGGAAGATTTTGAAACTTGCCCATATTTCAGAATTAAGAAGCAAAGAAAGAATGAGTGAGAATTATTCAGAAAGTCTACATTTTTAAGAAATCAGTATTTAAAGAAGACAGCTACAAAATTCTACTWCCACATTGTTCTTCAGTGATATTGGCGGACAAATTGTGTCATTAATCTAATAAAGGTCACAGTGTAGAAATGCAAAAATGGAAAAAAATCCTATTTTGGTACACAAATAATCTAACGTTGTTTTCAATATGGGTATTTCTATTTTCAAGATCATAAGGGAACACTTYGGGGATATTCCACAAAAAAATTAAACACTTTTATATGCACTGGGGAAATTGAGATAAATGGGTCTTTTAAAAATTCCACCCTGGACAGTGACACAGAAATCTAAAGTCTTGACATGTTTCTGTCAAAGATAATTTTTATCTGATTTTTAGAAGAATGATTTAGAAATGCATCCACTCTTGCTAATTGTTAAAACTAACTAAATAAAAAATATAGAAATAAAAAGCAAAATGAAATCTACAACATTATTCAAACTAAACTCAAAAATATGAGTTGTTTAAAGAAAAAATTAATTTTATGGGCAAAATACTGTTCAAATGTCCTTATTCACATACTAAAGGGAAAGAATTTAATCTATATAAACCAATTCTGATGAGACACCATTTGGGTTCTTCTTTTAGCTTCAATTTCATATATGATGGTATCATAAAGTAAGTAATRTCATTAATTAAGCTGASAGCCAATATGGTGCCAATATGGTGAATGAAGTCATGCTTTTACTGTTAATACTGTTGCAGTSATCAGGCTTTTCATTCATCCTTCTACTTATTTTTGCATTTGAAGAAGCATAAACCTCTTCATGAGTACCAGTTAGCACATAGGTGATACTGATAATGGTATATGCATACCACACATACATAATAGTATATATCCATACACACATACACCTGTATATGCATATGTATATGTGTATGTCTATATAGGTAAGTGCAATTGATATATAGAGAGTGTATATATATATATGTGCAATTGTGTTTCTGTATATATATATATATACACACACACACACACATATATATATACACACACTGTGTGTATATATATATATATATATACACACACACACAATTATAATGGTACTTTCCAGTATATTTATTTTATTCAAATCAGATTTTTTCTATCTCAAAGTTATCACTATTGTGTTTCATGACACAAGCATCATGAATCTCTTTCAGAAAATGGTACCATAATTTTACTCACTGGTATGTTCAATGTGAGGAGCTGTAACCAAATTGTGAACCATATGATGGAAACAGCAATCCAAGTCAGACCACAAAGAAGAGGTGATGAATGGTGTTACTGAAATTGAAGTGATCAGTAAACAGTCTAGGTCTTAGCATATCATTCAGTGGGCAATTTGCAATCATCTAAACGAAAAGCTGGACATTCAAACAAAAATCCTTTCATAAAAAATTGTAAATTTTAAAATTAATTGGTATTCTACACTTAAATGAGTAGGAGATAATTAAAATATCTTGCAGAGTCAGCCTTTCCAAGACAGTCCAGTACTCAAGGTGCTTACCTGAGATGGGTGCTGACYGATCTCAGGTGCTATGTACAAGTCTATTCAAGACCATTTTCAGATCAAGGACTAGTGTCATCCATACTCTGCTTTCAAACGATGAAAACAGTGGGTTCTACTCCTACTTACTTTGTATTTTGCAATTTATTTTTCTAGACTTCATGTTTTGCAAGGCAGTAAAGAGAATCTCTGCAGCCYTCTTTCATTGCACAGAAATATCCCCAGGGCACTGTTTTGACCTCTTCAACCAAAACCCGAAAGGCCTTACAAATAACAGTGACCATATTTTTCAGTGAACCAGCATTATAGTGCATCGAGTTTTCTGACTGTTCATCTCCACCAGTAACAAGATACTGCTGGCATTGGCACTAACTTTGGCACTCAGAGATTTGTGTTGGCAGCACATGAGCTTCTGGRCTTTTTAAAATAAATTTGGCCCTAGTTACTAAAAAGGTTCACCATCACTGATCTAGATTATATTTTCCTTTATCAGCTGTTGAGCTTCAAAATTTCTGTYTCAATAAATGCCTCCAATTTATTTGTATTTTCTTCCACTAGATTAATACACATAGGAAGAATTCCCTGAAAACATCTGCAAAGTCACCGTATTTTTCACTCACGCTCCTTCCAAAGCTCACGTCTGCTGCTTTCGTGTGATGTAACTGCTGTTTATTACACTAATCCTAATTATCTCAGTTCTAGCTTTTGCCTCCCACACTTTCTTGTCGCCGTTGCATCCATGTCTGGTCCAAAACCAGAGCCCCGTGAGCTGGGGCCAGCAGCTGTCTTTTTAATATCAGGTTCAGACAATCTAGCACAAAGGGGCACCAGTTCCTCACTAGAACCTCAATGCGCCACAGTGGTRCAGATGTTCAATATCATAATAACGATTGTATCTTCCTATACAGTGATTGCAAGCGAAGCAGCACAGTTTTCAAAGAGTCCTTGTTTTTACTTTTCACAGCAGCTGAGGCAAGGAACACATTTCCATTACAAGATGAAGCTGTACAATCTCATCCAACAAATGATCTCACTCTGACCCTCACACTAACTTTGCTATTAAGCAAAAACAGGCACATTTTCAAATATTGATTCCAACTAATGTCTGATCCTAACAGGCATGATCTTATCAGGGGCCTGCTATAACAGAAGGAGTGTCAGAGTTAAACAGAATAGGTTTAGATACGATCACAATCTTCCTCACCATGATGTGATGCTATCACTGAGTGAGTGTAGTATTCAAAGTAATTATCATTAATAGATATTGGCAACAGGAAGAGTGGTCACTGCTGAGATCTAAACAAATTTGTGCATGATGAAATAAAACAAGTTTTATCTGAACGGTGGATATGGATATGTTATGTGCCCTAAGAGATTTGCTGCTTTTTTTTTTCTTTAAAATGATGGATATTCAATTAAGAGAGAAATATTGAGTAGCAACATTGCTACTTTGGCTTGTTCTCTGTGTTCCAAGTCTGTTCCGTGGCAAACTGCCACCGTAGCCTTCCTGCTGCTTTCCTGATGTCTATCTTGGCCAGACGTCCCCCGTAGTCTTGTGAGGACAGCCTGTGGTGCCAGGGTTCACTGGGCAAGCCGTGGTCACAGCTGATGCCACGCTGCCCTATCCTGTTATCAGACAGAGGGACAGAAAGGGGGTGTCTTATGAGAGGGAGGTGTGGGAAGGCAAATGTCACCTCTCCAGGCTCTGAGCCCTATGGTTGTTTTCTGATTTGAATGGTTCTTTGCAGGAAGCTCTTCATAGGGTGGGACTGTCCTAGAGCCTCTAAGGTCTTTAAGAGGTGGCTGGGGCAAGAGTCACAAGAGAGGGGCAGGGATGACGGCCATGCGTAGCTTGGTGCTCCTGGGGGATTTGCAGGGAAGGAGGTGGTATTGTTAAAGGAAACACCTGCTTTGCTGTGGCAAAATCTCTGTGATGCACTTAAGCCTTTCTCCCTCGGGGGTACATTCTTGCAGCTGTTAGCACGTAAGGACAAAGCAGCACAGAATCACAGTAATAACTTTATAGCCACTGGAAAAAATATTATCCAGCTAGGAGAAACAAAAAGCTTGATAGGAGAGTAGTAATCAGTTGATATTTAGGGTATGATTTTTGTAATAAAACAACACAAGCATGACATAATTTTCCTAGACCAAAGATCATCCAAAGAAAATGCAGCGTCAAAGAGCAGCAAGCTGGAAGTACTAGGTCTTTTTCTCCTGCTTTCTCACTTTGTATTATTTATGGTTTTCCAACCACCTTCCCCATCATAAAGATGTCTTTGTCTCTGATTTTCCCAATCATTTCCACAGTACTGTGATTAACTGTCTGTAACTCCAGGCAGAGCTTCACTGCCCATGGATTTTCATGTAGTCAAGCCCCAAATAACCCACTTGCTCATAACTGAGACAATTTGTTCCCATTTGTATTAATATCTTTGTTTATATGCAAAGACTTGTATTTTTAAGCCAAAGGAGTCACAGACTGTTGTAGAGAAACCAGTTACTCAGGCCCAGTACYGGAGTTCTAAAATTATTTGAATTCACTGCAGCAGCTATTTATAATGATGTTTTACTAGAAGTAACCTAATTTGGGAAAAAAAAAATCCCCACCCTTGTGCTTCCTGCATATATTTAGTCTCACTGATTTCAGAATTTGCTAGACTAAGGAGTGTATTATACCCCAGCACTCCACTCTCCAAAAATGTTGTAACAAAAATAAGACATGGCAAAAGTGTACAAATCTAAAAACGCTCCTTTCACTAATCATCATTAGTAGAAATAAGCAAGAATGTGCAACATTTAGAACTAAAAAAGGGCACAATCAGATTTCCAAAGAGTAATGCTCTCTACATCTAGTGTGATAACAATACTGCACTCTAATATGCCATTTTTCATCCTTACAGCACTTACAGACATTAGCTAATTAAATCAATTTTAAAAATATTTCTTTTCTAAATTAATAGGGTACTTGCCAAGATTACCCAAATATCGCTCTTATGCACAAAAAAAACCCACATGCAGCTTTTCCACTTATCTTCACGTATTTGTCTTCTCGAATGTGTGACTACCTCCAGAGCACTGAAATCTTTTTGATAATCGCTGAAGATGAATGTATCAGGCCAATCAGCAGCATATGGAACACAGACCGCTGCCAGATGTTAACACACTAAAATAAAGCAGAGCCATCCAAGTACTTCGTATCTTGTCTAAAAATAATACACTCATTGACCTTAACCCTATCAGGCCAGTCGCATCTTCAAGGTCAAATACAATAACACATATTTATCTTAGTTACACTGGTTTATAAACTACACTCTCAGGGTTCACTGTCACGAAATGCTACGCATACTTCGGTCCTATTGCTTTGAATGGGAGTTCAGGGTGCTCAGCATCTCTGGCTGGTGTTCAGGACTAGGCAAAATCATGCCCTAAGTACAATAGTAACCACCTAAAATGTGTCCTCACTGAGTATTTCCTTTCATTGCTGTTGATTTCTTTAGAGTCTGTCCACGGAATTAGACAAATGCGTAGAAAAAGCCACACATACAGACAGACAGCCTGTGATCTCYGATATGTGCTGCTTTTGGGAGAGATTTGCATCCTTTCTTTGTTGTCCTAAAAAAATAACTCGAACAATCCTCATTAACTCCCCAAAATTCTGATGTGGTCATGCCACTTGCTTCTATGCATCCCATGATGCTGAATACCTTGACCTTGTGGGCTTTGGTTGTAGGAAAGACCAGATCCTGGACCTGCCTGCACAGGTCCCACAACTATCCTAAAGCAGAATTTACGCGTTCCTCTCTAATGCTGCATCCACGGACAATTCAATTCTTTATGGCTAAATATTCAGTGAAAACATGGAAGTATATTAGAATACAATGTCTTTATTTCTGAAAAGAAGATTTCAGGAGAACTCATAATTGCAGTGAGCAAAGAATTAGATAGTCTTTAGACTTCAGTCAGATATCTTTGGCTTGACAGACAAGGAAATGCTTATTAAAGTTCAGAAAGGCCATTTAGTCCCACGTATGTCACTAGATAGAGTGAGCGTGAGTAGGTGCTACTACGAAGCTGCTTTAACACTGCAGCAAGTGCCAGCAGTGGGTTGGGGACAGGGAATGTGAGGAATGTTAAGGAGACACAGGCACATCAAGTGTCTCACATTTGTCAGAGGTCAACTTTCAATATACGGATATTGAAACTTTCCATCCTGCAACTAAGAAGTGCTAAACTTGGAAGGGGAAATCATTTCCAAAACTCATCAGTGCATGTGCAGTTATTTACAGCAGGGAGATACCTGTTACTGTTACAGTATGCATGAAAGGGATTTTCTAGCAGAAAAATATTATCATAAAATGAGCACAGAGGAAGCTGGTGATGCCAACAGCCTCCTCCGAAATGTTTCCACGTTCAACTCATGATGTGTTTGTTCCCTGTTTTTCAGCCTGCCTAATCAGGGCACTGCTACCTGATAGTGGATGACTGACTAAAGAAATCAAGATTCAACTTGCTCCCTGAGGCATGTTGTACCACCAGATCAAAGTGCACACATTCGGCATCCTGAAAATGCAGAACTATTGCTCTCACTTCTTCAGTCTCTGACACAGAAACCCAGGACAATGATACTCATATAAATCAGAGGACATTTCTTAAAAATAAAAGAGGTTTTAAAATACTCAGAAACAAAGTCCTAAGTAAAGCCGAAAATAAATGCACTGAAAAAGCTATCCTGATTTAAATCTAATTGTCTGAGGCATGTTAATTCTAACTTCAGCAGGCCAGAAAATGTGACAAATATACAAAACAAATATAATAACACGATCCAATATTTAATATATTAAATATAACAACCACCAAGAGAAAGAAATGCCATTAAAACAACCAAACAAACAAACAATAAGATGTAAGAAAAAGAGACACTATGATGTTCACAGTGAAAGAACATAAAACAATAGCCAAAGCAGAAGCAGGCCTGCTTCCACAGAAGCAAGAAGAAATTGGGATGTTAGGATATTTTGGACTTACTATTGTTTTCTGCTTTAATGCTCTCTTCCCTCTATGCTAATTTGTCCCAGTTTTCTTTGAAAGTGAGAACAGCTTGCAGGAGGGGGAGAGAGAGGAAAGGCTCCCTCCTCACCTCCCCGGCTCTCAGGCACACCTCCCTCACTCCTCCAAACCTGTCTTTGATGTCCTCATACATGGCAGGAGCTCCAGGTTTCTCTTTTTAAAAAAAATGGTCAATCATCCTACAGATCAGAGACTGGCACAGAAAGGTTGTTGGGAAAAAGAAACTAACTTTGCAAAATGCTTTTACTGAGGAGGTATTTATAAACATACACATGAATAATAATAAATATTAACCTGCGGGAAGTTTTTATTCCAACAATATTCTCTTCTATGTTATATAGATACATAAAAAAAGTCACAGACAAGATATAAACTACTAATCTGTGACAGAGGCTCTTTTAAATTATAATACATTTTCTCAGAGTAACAATAATCTACATAAAGCAGGATGGTATCTCAAATGCTATATACAGTTTATTCAAAATGCAACAGTGGCATTCAGATTGCTATTTATCCCTAAGAGCATAGAAGGAAAGGGCATTATTTGGTCCATGCAAAGCTTGATTATTGCCTAAGTATGTTAAAAGTGCTCAATAGCACATWCTTAAATGTATTACTACAATGATATTTAATATTTTCTATCATCTGCAAAGTATTTTGAAAATACTTTGAAATATTTTCTCCTCCTCTCATCTATGGAATTCATGCACTAATAAACAGTAAAACAGAAAAAAAAAAGTTTATTAATTAATAAGTTATTTAAGATGGGACACAAATGTGAAATGATATCTAGTCTGATGAGGCTGCACATATCATTTGTAATGACTGAAACATCAGAGCACATGGAGAATCTTGTAAATGAAAGAAATGCTCAGGCTGAGTACTAGTCGGGCAGGGCTCCCTATTGCTTATTCCAGCCTTTCCACTATAACAGGTGGCCTGGGAATGTGGTGGGGAAGGCAGTGGTTGCTGCAGCGTTGCTGCTTGTGCTTTTCACCGCACAGAGCTAATTGTCCCGTGAGCCTGAGGAGTCACGCAGGATGAGATGGATAGATCAGTTCTCCTGGCTTGATGAATGAAGCCCCAGATATTCACCAACCTCACTTAGATCTCAGGTAAAGCTGTATAGTGCCCATATTTTAATGGTGCAGWTGCTGCATCTGGAAAAGGACAAGTTTTGCTACTGGCTGTGTGATGCTACAATATCATTAGCAAAGCATCTAATGCTGGACTAGGAAGAAAGTTCAATGAAAGGTTAGTATTTCAGAAAAAAAAAATCTGACCTAATGATATTTTCTGTCCAGAATATATTTCCTGCACTTGCAAACACAATTTTATATATAAATATTACGATTTATGTATATAAATATACATATACACACATACGGAACACAATGACCTAACCACACTTAATTGAAATATTGAGTTTTTTTACTGATACAAACATTCAAAACACTTTCACAGAATGTAGTAAATTCATCTGGCGCTGCATTAATTAGAAGCATTTTTAATTTCAATCATTCTCAAAAATCTGTAGGTATTTCTCTGAATAATATTCAGAAACTAAGGGAACTTATGTTTAGAATTTTGATCATTATATCTTCTTTCTCAAAGTGAGCAGCAAGAAGCCACTATCTCCACTGAAACCACATTTTTTTTTCCTTCAGTTGAAGATTTTTTTTCATTTAAATGAAAACAGAAAATAATTTCAAATCTAGTTCCACGGTTATTTTGGAATGCATCCACGTTTGTGGAATACAACACTGATGTTTTATAATCCTKCCTCGTTTATAAGGAGGTCTAAATAGCACCATTTAAAACACAAGCAGTCCTGCACTTGCACATACAGCAGCATCGCCACGTTTTTCTCCTTGAACAACACACACTGAGGCTGACAGCTCTTGGGTAGGCACAGCTTTAGGCTTAGCTGCAGCACTGAAACCCAGGAGCATCCAAGATGAGAACTACTTTCAGATTTTTATCTTTCTAAAGGTCTTTCTAAGAGACCAAATTCAGGGACTCTCCTAAGTACTAAATTCAGAGCTTAAGAGAGTAAACATGCAACATGCCTCTTCACAACGTCTTTAAAATGGTGGGGCTAGAATTTCCCCACCCTTGTTCTGCGCATGTGTAACTACTGAAAAAAATGTGTCAGCATTTTAGAAATTTAGTTTTATCTCAGAGTTCAAAAGAAAATGGTGGCAGTGTCTGCTGAGAAGAAAGTTATTTCAGTAGCTGGTGAACATTTAAGTCTGACATTTTATATAYGCTTATTATATATAATTTGTAAATAAGGTGAAATATCTCTATTAAAAGTATGTATTTTAAAAAATTTCCTCAGAGAACAACCTTAATGTTTAAATCCTCAGTTTCAACATACACATTGTACTCATGCCTGTTAGGCATTTAAATGTCCTGAGCTATATGGATGTTCTTAAAAGGAACTAATTTTTAGTTCCTTAAAAAGTTGTGCTGACTTTACCCTGTGAACTTAGCTTTGCACCACRTCCGGACAAACCCTCTCTTTTCTGCTTTCCCCACGGTCCAGACCTCAAATCCTTCGCTCTTAGGCTTGCAGCCAGCGCTGCTCTGTGTTTCTGATGCCGAGGATGGCCAAACCAATGCTCACCCTTTCTCAGTGCCCAGATCCGAACCTACCTCAGCTCTTCCTTGGGGGTGTCCCCTCATATCGCTCGTGGCAGCTTCCCTGGAGGGCACTCCCTTCCAGAAGCACTGTCCTACTGATAGGAGCCTTGCAGATATAGGGTAGTGTATGGAGATTTCTCCCTGGGAACTGATTTAGTTTAATGAGAATGACTGGTAATATCTGTTATTAAAGTATGATAGTATTAGGATAAAGTCCTTGCTTTTGGCAAGTACCAAGGAACTGAACTATTTTTAACAAGCTTTTAAAGTGGCTGGTGGTAGTTTTTAATGAAGTGAAGTTTTGCTGCTTTGATAAATAGGTGTGAAAATTCACTATGGATGTATGCATATATAGGACATAAAGGTTAAGAATAACCCTTAAGAAAGGGCTTYGGTCAGAGGAAACCCACATAAAACCCATGGAAAAAAAAAATCCTATTGACATAATATTAAATTTTGGAAATGACCAATTCAGAAATACAGAAACTAAAAGAAGCATTTCAATCTCAACCTTGATGCCCCAAGAATATTTATTAAATATATAAGTGCATCATTCATGTCCCTCAACTATTTATTATCTTAAAAGTTAGATGAAGGTATTTTTGCAATGTCAATAGACATGTGCTGAGAGTTTTCAGAGATCTGCAAGATCAACATGATCCTTTTTGTATGGAGCATGTTGTTTATCACCTACACCTATTCCTGCATTACCATATGTTTTTATAATATTAGTCACATGTTTTAAATTAGCATTGCTGTATAAATGTAAACAGAGGAACAAAAACAACTTTTTTTTTTTTTTTCTTGAGGAAAGAAGTGTCTGAGCTACAAATAGACCTCTACAAAGTTTTCCTGTCACCACACTCCCCTCAGCTGCACATCTTTGTGGCACTTTATAAAATATGAGACTGTGGAAACTGTCCGCATCATACCAATATAYCTCACAAAAATTGCATTTTTAGATGAAGCAGTTTGTGTAAAATGACCAACATTGGTCATTGGTACATGACCACATGGTACTTTTTGTGGTGCATGAGAATATCATCATAAATGTAATATACTTCATTATCCAGAAATGCTGCTATATTAAAGCCTCCTAGTATTTGGGACTCTCTCCAATCACTCTCTCCAAACTACAGTTTTAAACATGAAAAGCCTGACAGTATCAACAGTAAAAATGGGAAAGAAATCTTCTGCTGGTGGCTGAGGTACTCAAAGGCATAAAACTATTAAAATAAAGATGAGAAGCAAGACTCTTTCTTCAAAAATCACAGAATCACAGAATATTCAAGGTTGGAAGGGACCTCTACAGATCATCCAGTCCAACCTTCCCACTCAAGCGGGCACACCCAGAGCATGTGGGCACAGGGCRGCATCCAGGTGGGTTTGGAGACCTCCAGAGAAGGAGACTCCACAACCTCCCTGGGCAGCCTGTGCCAGGGCTCTGTCACCCTCACAGGAAAGAAGTTCCTCCTCACCTGGAGATGGAACTTCCTGTGTTACAGCTTATGCCCATTTCCCCTTGTCCTATCACTGGCCACCAGTGAGAAGAGCTTGTCCACTTCTTCCCTGCATTCTCCCTTCATGAACTTATGCATGTTAATTAGATCCCCTCAAAAAAAATATTTTTGTTAATTAAATATAAATACGATATGCTAATAAGAGCCTATTTGCAGGTAAATATCTAGAGATGAAAATACTTTTCACATTCTAATATTTACCTAAGCTCATAAAAGAAATCACTGTTTAGGCTGCCTCTCTTGCACTGGTGGCCGTAAAGCAGCTCCAACCACAGTGACTAGCAAACTCTCATACATAATCTTTACACTGTAAAGATTAAAAGTTGCTGGGTCCTATAGATACCACTTTTTTGACCTGAAGTGACCAGCCATAGATTAGCGCATGAATAACTTAACTGCATTTTGAACCTTGGCTCCTTGGACAGTCCCGGCCTTGCTCAGTCAAACTGTTTTGCAAGGATATCTCCTAGAAGAGCGCTTTGGCTTTCAGATCCCATTAAAGGTCTCTGTCGCATCCCATTGCCCGCCTGGTCCAGCGCTCCCACGGATTCCCTTCCCAGCCATTTTGAATCCTCTTTTCCTTATCAGGCCGATACAGGCCTGTGCAGCCTGCACTCCCTTCCTCATGACGCGGCTACAAGGATGGCAGGCCGGATCCGGCCGCGCGTTGTTTCCCTTCACAAAGCCCAGCCATGGGGCACGGATGAACGCCAAGAAACAGACAACTGCAGCCAAAGAACATTTTCCAGAATGCCTCCATTCAATTAACGGAGCAATAGCAAGTGCCACTGTCTGATGTTCATCACGGGCTGTGCGTGCTTTGCCACATCTCTACAAGTGCCAGCTGGTGCTGGGAACTGAAAAACTCTTTTCTTTGGAGGATCTAATTTCCTCAAAGTTGTAAAAGAATACCAAAAAAAATAAGTATAGGGCCTGAAGAGGGAAAAGTTTTGTATCCGGGAAAAAAGTAAATAGACTTTTCTTAAATAATCTGTCAGCAACTTTAATTTGGAAATACTTTGGTAGTTGTCCTTAGCTGCGCTGTACTTATATGCAGCATCTACTCTTGTATTGGTTTCTAGGATGAGCCCACAAGAGCCTTCCATTTATCTCATCTTCCCTTTCACATTTTACTTGACATTTGTGCAAATCCACTTTCCAGTTAAAGAGAGGATTCACTACCCATCAGCTTCATGCTTAGAAATATATTCCTGCCTACTTGCATCTACCTGAGAACTCCAGCATTCTCTGAGCAATGCAGTACAGCGCACAGTTGGAGCTCTCCTGGCAAAACTAGTGATTAAATCATGCTGCCTTCCCCTTAGAACTTACTTGTCACCAACAGGAGATAGAAGACAGCATTGTACAAAGCTCTTAGTATGTCCTGTTTGTCAAAACAGCAAGATAACACAATCTGGAAATAAGTAGTGATTTTTTTGTGTGTGAAATAAGTAGTCTTTTTACTTTAAAACAAGACAAACTCCTTATTTTGGTACACTCTCTAGGCTTGAAAAGACTGTCTTTTTCATCTTTCTAAGAAAATCTCTTCCTTTGTATTTCTCTTGCACTCCTGGAGAATTAATATAGATTTTTGTCAAACGCAGGCATGACAGAAAGTTTGTTTAACCACTGGCCTCTGAGTACCATCTCCACTTTAAAACACTGACATATCATTTTCTTATGACTATCAACTGCCATGCTTGCAACAGAAGTGAAGTGGAAAGAACTGGAAGGCAATAATCCGTATGTCCAACTGTGCACACAGATACTACAAACATCATACAAGCAGCTGAGAGACAAAGAATTTGTTCATTTGATAAGTTATGAAGAACAGAATATTAAAGGTATCTAAATATTAGATAAAGCTATATATCCAAATGCAAAAAAAAAAAAAAAAAWCCTAAATAGGTATATAAACATTTGCATAGTGACTTAAGAACAGGAGTTAAATAACAGCTAAATACCTAAACAACTTTTAAGATGTGAGACTGACTCAATTGCTGTTACTGAAAAGCAACATCCTTAACCGTTACGGGTGCTGCATGGAGACTTTTCATCAACAGTAATAGTAATGCACTGTGACAAACTACTTGTCAAACATTTTTTTTATCATTCTGGAATACATGACCTCTGAGCAACTAGTAGATGAGAAAAAATAAGAACTTTATTAATCACTGTGTTGTCTTTAATTAAACTATTACAGTTTAAGTTTTCTAAAGTCCTGATATGGGCCTTGCTCCTTCAAATCTTCTGAGAGTGCTGGGATACCTCGATGAAGTCAACAACAGCTAATCCTATCACAACTGCAAAAAGCACTGAAACCAGTTGTTCAAGGTACCCAGCCTTCCACTATTCTGTATACTGTTATAACTGTATACTGAGATGTATGCTGTTAATATTCYTCAAGACAGAATTTGGAAAGATCTAAAAAGTATGTGTTCTGTATTAATTAGCTTGCTGAATCTCCTGAGCCAAGAGCAGTGAGTCTGTATTGAGCACCATAGCACTGCTTGAAATATGCAGTAGGATTCTGTATTCAGAAGGATTTTGTTCAGGGCTGAGCAAAAAGCTAGCAAGTAGACTGTAACCCTTACAGATGCATAATCCTGTCAGGCAGTCTTACAGTGCTACCATCAAACTTCAATAGAGACACTTGCAGTTACCCACAAACACGCTTTACAAATAAAGAGACCAGTTCCAAAATTGATATTCACTCACCTGAGGTTCACTTCTTTCCAAAAATTAAAGATTTTTTTTTCCAAAGATTATTTGATAACAGCATRATGTTTGAAATTCTTACTCAGAAATATGCTAAACCTTCTGCCAGCTGCTGATTTGAAAATACGATTGAATCCTAGGGATGTAAAACTTTACCCAAATGAGCTTTCAAAAGCAGATATAAATAACTCAAGCAAACACATAGAGCTCTGTCTATAAACAACAAAGAGCATGTATACTAGTGAGAAAAGTAATCAAATGTGTCAAGCAAACAACAAGATCATAAATAAAACAGAATCCTATCAAAAAAAAAGGAAAAGAAAAATATGTAGAAGGTGGTACTGAGTTTGTGATAAATATTAAATAAAAATTTTATCAAAAGCATTTTAAAGTAACAAATATGTGATTATAGGAAGCATCTCTGATATTCAGGAAAGAGAGACAATAGAAACAGAGAATAATTCAGGTTGGAAGAGATCTCTGCAGGTCATCCAGGCCAAAATCCCATCACAGATTCACAGAATATTTAAGGTTGGAAGGGACCTCTACAGATCATCTAGTCCAACCTTCCTGCTCAAGCAGGCACACCTAGAGCATGTGGCACAGGGTGGCATCCAGGCGGGTTTTGAAGACCTCCAGAG